>NW_019384446.1:113484-285574 GCF_000671375.1 Centruroides sculpturatus | reverse complement strand
CAGTGGCGGCCTTAGGGGGTGGCGAGCAGGGCAATCGCCCGGGGCCTCGCTCTTGGAGGGGCCTCGCGCAACAACCAAGTAGAAAAAAGTTGATATTTAAAACTTTTTATTTTATCCTTGGCTATTAGTTATAACAATAAAATAAATTTAATTTATAGTACAGTATATATTAATATTAATAAGTGCCTACTATTTTAATTCACATACTTTGCACAAAGGACAAGGGCCTCGCAAAGATCTGCCGCCCAGAGCCTCGCAATGAATAAGGCCGCCGCTGATTCTAATAATACTAATATATCATAAAAATAGCAGATTGTCATTGCCAACGGCAAAAGAGTGGAAACATCATTCGCACTTGTTCGTAGAAAGTCCACTGGTCGCCTCACGTAACTGCCGAACGAAAAGTCCGTTGTCCGCAGCCAGTCCGTTGCTCGAGTCACGTAGCGGTCAAACAGAAAATCCGTTATTCGCAGCGTCCGTTATTCGAGGCGTACGTTATACGAGGCGTACGTTATACGAGGCACCACTGTACTAGTAACACTCAAAATATTGCATGATCTTTTAGTGTTAAAAAGAGATCGATAATAACTGAAGTTCGTTATCAAGTGCAAAATAGTGATGAAAATTATTTACGATAAAGAGAAATGATTGCACGATTTTATTGAATATAAAAGAAAAATGAAACTATTGAATAAATTTTAATTAATTAAATATAAATTGATTTATTTACGATGATTATTTTGGTTTCCTGCAATTCATATTCAAAATATTCTATAACTAGAATTGAAATTCTGGTAGAACATAATTCGATAGTTAAATATATTAAATTGTTTACTCGTAATTTGATGAAACTATCCTAATTTAATTGCGTGTTTATAGAAATGTTTTCACTATTTATCGAAAAATTAAACACTTGAAACGCTTTGTTATAGCGCGAAAATTCCTTTTACAGTAAACTCGAAATCAAGAAAATAATAATAACTTGTCGAATAAACTCGTTGCCCAAAGCAACGAGCTTGTTTCAGTAAATTTCCAAAGCAAAGGACGACGCTATTCTACTTGTACTTTCCCCAATACTCTCAATTGTATATCAGTAATGTCTTTCCAGTTCAATGGCAGGCAAAATAACATCCGAAATCAATAATTCACAGAATAAATTTTAGAGAAAAATTAATTGAAATAAAAATGTTTCGATATAATATAATACGACGAAAATATTCTATTTTCTTTCGAATTGTTGGTAAAATTAATTATTTCTGTTAATATTTTCATTAATGTGTACATACACATTAATGAAAATATTAACAGAAATAATTAATTTTACCACTTTTTCCGAAACAACTTTTTCCGAAGGTTGTGGCGGAATTTATTATAACGGAATTTATTATAAAATGCTGGTTTATAAGAGAAATTTAGCGATTACTTCTCACAAATACCGAATGTTTTGTTTTATTGGGCGAAATTTTATTGCTGGCGATGGTATTTTTAATTTATTTACAGTTTTTATTAGTTTAACGTTTTCGTAATAGATTTTAAAAAATCTTCTCCAAATAAAAGGATTGGTGGGCCTGATCCAGTTGGGTAGTTGGCAGGTGGAGAAATGTGCTTAGAATAAAATGTATAGGCCTAATTAAAAAATACGTATAATATTTAAATTGAAATTGCTTCAGTCAAAATTGTTACGGAAGATCTGAAAGATTTAATTTTGGCTTTGCCGTCATTCCGTGGTTTAAACCGAAAAAAAATAGAAAAAAAAGAAGAAAATTTAATTATATTAACTTATTTATGAAACATCTGTAAGCTTTTAATTGTTCACCTTAATCTAACCGTAATCGAGAACATTCCAGACATTCTATACATATTCTTCCTAATTCATGTTTATTATTTTTCGGAAAATAATTGTTTCGTGCATTCGATGTTCAAGAGTCCATCAGTGGTTAAGCGGTCTTTGCACCCTGAACACTAGGAGTTCGGTCGTGGGTTCACTCCTCGCTCGGACGGGCTAGCCACGTGGAGATTTTCCAGGTTTTCTCCACGTCTGTAACGCCTAAATAGGGGCCAGTTTCCCTTAAAAAGACCTCCCGGAAGGCATCCCCTAGGCAGATCGCCCAAGTGTTGCTTTGACATAACTAAACAAACATTAGATGTTCATAGATTTTTAACAATTTAATTTTGTTTATAAACGACATTTATCAGAGAATTTTCAGGGAATGAGAGGTTCTTCCCGATACAAGGAATATTTGGAAGAGTTATTGATATGATAACAGCAAGTTTATTGATGCTTTTCGTTTCTTACCTAAAACAGTGGACTTATTCGAGAAAGTAATACATTGCAAATTCTTCACTTCCCTGTGAAGATAAATGGAGCAAAGGCAAAAAAGCCATTGTAAGTCATTTAAGTTATTGAAAAAATGACTTACAATGGCTTTTTTATCTTCACAGGGAAACGTCGAATATATAAGATTATTCGAAGATGAGAAAATGTCTTATACCCACAAGAACCCAAGGATCTGGACGGAAAGCTAATAAATATTGTGATAAAAAAGAACATCAAGCTCCTCGTAAAATCTGTCAAAAACCATTCTTGATTTCAATTAGCAGCTTGATCAAAATTTCCAGTGTCACCAGTCAAATATTGTTAAAACGCATAAGGAAAAAACGGGCATTAAATATCGGCAGAAAAAGAGCCCACCCATTCTGATAAGCAGTGAATGTCATGCCATCTTGCAGATTTCGTTGCGATGAAATCTGCAAGGGTCAAAAACCCCAGGAATTTTTCGGGGTGGTAGTCTGTCCCGATACGCCGGTTCCAGTCCCTCATCACCCATAACGAAACTTACAAAAAAGGTGGCCGTCTTAGTACACACAGGACGGAAAGAGTTAAATAAAAAAGCCAAACTCAAATAGAAATGATAACGAGGAAGTATTTACCTGAATTTAATTTGTATTCTTATTCTATATTGTTTTCGTCTTCTTGCCAAAAACGTTATATTAAATTAAATTCCACTTTAATTGATAAAACTATTTAAAAATCGTACAAAGATCGTTTGCTTTTACACATCGAAACTAAGATAAAGGGACTATATTCATTGCTTCCTCACCCTGGCCATTCCAGAATAACGCGTCTTTTGTTTACGAATTTCTTATTTTCAAAAATCTATTTCTCTTAACATCTCTAATTTTTACTGATAATTATTTATCTAAAAATAATTGGGCGTAACGTACACTTCGTTTTCTCCATACGATTCACGGTCATTTTGTGTAAAAATGTGAGAATGAAGCGCGACATAAATTGTAGTGACAGACCGAAATTTATAAAGACTTTGATAGTAGAAGTCGGAAAAAGATCATGGCTTATCGAAGTCTCTTTACCTTATTAATCGATAAGATAAAAAAAATTAAAGCGATGATATTTATTACATCAAATTAAAGAGAAAAGATTCATGTAATTAATACATTTTTTCCTTTTGGAATTTCTGACGTAACAAGCGAAATTCCTTTTGAAATCGATCGTTGGCTTCGGTCGATCCGTAAGCTTTATAAACACCATCGAACTGACTAAGGGAAGAGGAGGGAGAAATGTCCAAATGACCGATAGCATGAAGAAACTCTTTCCTGGCTCTTTCTACCTCCAAATGAAAGTCGTTCAGCTGAAATTAAACAAATGCAATTAATTCATTTCAAAAATTAAGGAAACGAGTTCGAACTGAACCGTGTTTCATTTAATTGGACGAGACTAAAAGTTTGATGCTTAAGAACGGCAAAATTAGCAAGACAATCATTCTTAACGGCTTGATTCCTCAACCGACTTTCGCGATAGACAGAAACGATTCATTGAACCACTCCTCGACGCTCATTGTCCTCATGATTTTAACGCTACGCCATAAAAAAAAAAATGATTATCTGTGCGCTGGCGACATTTTTTAGTCTTTTTCAATTTATTTTTAAAAAGAAACTGAAAGGCATATCTTATGATTTTGTTCTTCAAGATGACCGCCCAAGAATTTCTTTGTTAATTTCGTATAAATTAAGGAATTTCCCACAAGGGATAATTGGACTTACTTGCTTTTCGTCTTCAGGAGTCAAATCCATAGACCAGACGGTGTCCCACTGAATGAATAGCTCTCTGGCAATGAGAACGTCGTCGAACATTTTCTCTATATTTTCCAATCTGTCGATTATTACTCTGAAAGGAATCATTTGTTTTTCGCTCAATAATTTAAATAAAATATTCCAACATATACTCACAAGTAAACTTATATAGCCTATACGTGTATCAATCAATCCGTATTTACCTATATAAGCAGGTAATAGGTATATTTAGCTCTGGACATTTTCCTATCTCAATGATTCTTAATTTTAATACAAAAAAGATCGACCAAAATCGATTAAACGAAAATTTAAGAACCGTTATATATGAAAACAGGACCTTGAAACATATATTTCACTAGTTATTTCATTATATAAATCATTAAAGACAAGATTTTTATTGGATGTTCAGGATTTTTACAGGGAATTCTCGGAAACTTTACTAACTTCAGCAGCTCAATATGGGATGTGTAAAATGACCAACTTTATAAATCATTTTAACAAACAATGGTTTAATGTGCAGTGTTTGTGATTAAAGAAAAGAAAAAATCGGTCTTTGGGATTATTCCGTAAAAATAAGACTAAAGATTTGTTAAAAGAATATTTAAATTAAACAAAAGCTATAAATCTTTGTTTAAAAAAAACAAAAAAGCCGTTTTGGGCTAAAATCAATCTACAATAAATTACAATGCACCAAAAGTACAAAAGAAGTTTGTTCGTTAGTTAACAAATTCAGAACCAAAAGAAATTTTGCAAATGTAATTTTATGTGAGGTCTGGTTTCTGAAAGAACATTTTTATGATCCTTATACAGTTATTTTGTAAAACAAACTTTTCTGCTACATGTAGCCTATATTACTCTTTCAGACGATTCATTTTCCATACTCAATAATAATGAGTTATACACATGTTATGTTTACAAGAAATGCTCAAAACTTGAATCGTCAATCTCAACTTTACAATCGGACTTTACATTGCTTTGTTTACATCCCTATCGCTATCTGGATGACTAATATCTGTTTCTAGAGATGATGTGATGCGACTCAAATTTTGTTTCATCACATCATCTTCAGAAGCATTGCGGATTAACTCAAAGGAACGAAAATCACAAGCCGTAAAATGTATTGAGGTTCATTGTTCAAATTCTAAACATTTGTTGTGAATGAAATGTGATTTAGGGCTATTTAGGGCTATGTGAGCAACTTTCAAACATTTATCTCCAAAACTACTAAGAATAATATCCATTTTCATATAAAAATTTTTGCTTACAGTGACCCGTACTATCATCTTCTAACTTATACCTCTCTGTTCCTAACTTATACCTCTCTGTTCCTCCCTGTGTTTATGACTATATTCTAGCTGATGCGCGTATTGAGTTGTTTTGCTTGGTTTAATGCTAACGATTCGTTAATTATCTTTATTAAAATTCAACAACGAGTTGTGTAACTTGCGTAAAGGTTAAAAAATAACCTTTTACGGTATATTTTTAATTATAATAGATAAAATTGCGTATGGCACCATTTGTTATGAGATTTTGTTTACAAAAACTTTTTATATCTCTAATTATTATAAAATGGCAAAAGCCTTAATTTTGAGGGTAGTAATGAGTTTCGTAAAAAACTGTAATAAAGAATAACATTTTCATTAAATGCAATCACTCTCGAGATGTGACAAATGACACCTCTTTATCTCCTCATTACATCGACCACCAAAATTTAATATCATCAATTTCCAATATACACAAGCTACTATACCGAATTTCGTTTCTTCATTCCTTCATTCTAAGATATTAAATGAAACATACGCACACATCCACGGAATTTTTTCTGTTTTTCTTTTACTTCTTGGGTTCAAGAGGTCTCAAATGTGGCAATTTTCAAACAATCCGGAGGATCAAATCTGAGACGATCCAATACTTTCCATTGTTATGTATATATAACAGAAAGGAAAGTAAAATGAAAAATTTTAATGAAGAGACTGTCGAGTAGAGAACTAGAATTGCTGGAAGTAATCTTGTTAAAAACTAAAAAGATATAAAATGTTTATTTGGAGAGATTAAATCACTAAAGAAACCTTACAGAAAAAACATCCACAATGAATTACGTAACTTTCCTGGCTGTTATGAGATTCTTATTAAAAACATAACTTTTACATTAATTAATGAAATAGCGTGCGGCACATCTGTTATGAGATTTTGTTACAAAAACTTATTTATATTATTAATTGTTATGAAATGGCAAAAAGCTTAATTTTGAGGATAGAGATTAGTTTTATAAAAAAAAACAAAAAAAAATTGTAAATACTAACAAGCAATTATTTATTGTGACATCGTCACAATGCTGGGCTGCATTTTTAATCAAATTTGGCATGGTAACTTGTCCCTGTACATCATACTTTTCCTTTAACAACGAAGTCGTGCCTATCATCTATCTAACACCTTTCAGCAGAAAATTTTTGAATTAAAATAACCTGACTTTCGGTTTCTATTGGAAGTTCACATATAGTTAATCGGGGCCTTCATTCACTAAGAATTTCAGATCTGGTATCGAATTTCATCTATCCAACTCCACTCTCAAGATTAAGGAATGACAGACGGACGACAGTGGGAAGTTATAGATCTACAAGTTTTTCAAATTGATGCCCAATAACGAGTAAAATTGTCATTAAGTTCGACCTCTCTCGAGATATGATACATGATTCATCTCTATCTCTCCACCCCTCGACCATTAAATACTAAAATTTAATAGCATCAATGACCCTTATACACAAGCTACCATGCCAAATTTCGTTTCTTCACCATTACCTAATCCTGAGATATTAAATGAAATAAAATAGACGCCAACACGCACGCACGCACGCACGCACGCACGCACGCACGCACAAAGATTGATTAATTTACTCATTTCGAGTTTTTTGTCTTTTTGGGGTTAAAAAGTGTCAAAACACGGTTCCAAGAATCCAGAGGATCAAACGTGACACAATATTATATTATAACAATCAGAAATGTAATCCATGCTACATTAAAACAGCCAGGAAAGTAATAAGAAAGTAAAAATTTAAGACGATTACAACACCTTTCCGTGTTAGGTTATAACAAACGGGGAAAGCAAAAATCCAGTCGATTTTGGGAGTGAAATGCAACAATAATATGTAAACAAAACAATATACTATATATATATATGTGTGTGTGTAATAATAATATACAGGTATCCCTTGTACAACACGGTACTTCTACAACACGCTTTAGTTCTAACACGGGTTTGGAAATCCTCCGTACAAAATTTAAAAATTTTTAAGTGTAAACTTTGTTATATTATATATTTTTTTCTCTTTATTCAAGTAAGCACGCCTGTGGTCTCAAATTTGTCCATGGATTTTAAAATATTGAAATTTTCAAATTGTTTTGTGCTTTTCTTCGGGTTTACTTTAATGAAAACAGATAGGATAAGGAAGAAAAAAAAATTGCACTAACTTTCCTATCAACCAAGTGTCGTTATCGTTGATTTTAGACTTTAGCCCTTATGACTGTCACTGTGTTTTCGTTTTATAGATTAATCTTCGTATTTAGTAAAGTTTATTTAAACATTTTTAGGTAAGTGTTATTAAACTTTTTTTAACTGAAGGTAATTAAACATTCGTAAAACAGCGGTATCGAACAATTCGGTATTCGAACGCAAATTCTGGAAAAAAATCATTTCGTATTCGACTGAACAAACGCGACCCGCTAGAACAAATTTTCAATTAATAACATATTTTTATTTCGTCATTCATAAACATTTTTTTATGATAAAAATAAAAATAATTAAATGTTGCTGATACTTCAGATCAAGATCAACAAAAAAGCAGAGATGACAATACTTTGTAAAAAGAAAACGCTCTCGTTTAACTAAAATTAATATTAACGTGTGATACAGTAGTCTACTTTTAACTGTAATTTTTAGTTAATTATTGATTGGAAATAAGTTATCAATTGCTTTAATAAGCACACTTCTCTTAGTAACGAAAAAGAATAGTATAGGCTACTTTTTCTAACTTCTGGAACGTAACCCTATGTTTTGCATTAGTCCTTTGTTTCGTATAGCATGGATTAGCATAACACGACACTTTTTCGGAACTTAACTACCGTGTTATACGAGGGACACCTGTACAAATAATAATACGTATTCATCTGGTATAAAAAGGTAAAGTACGAAAATAAAGTGCATTTAGGATTAGTTCCAGTAAAGGCAGTAGTGTTGAAATTAAATAATCCTACTAATCCTATTTTTCGCATAAATTTTCTATCGAATGAAGCTACAAAGTCTACAGTTTAAACTAGAAAGACTCCATATAACGACTTTAAATTGTAAAATATTTTTGTTCTGTTTTAATTGTGTCTTTTCCAAGTTTATTTCGGGTCAAATAAACCCTAAAGATTAAATGTCGGCTATTTTAAAACAGTCGAATTTAATGTCGACGGTTCGCCTACTTTAAAATGTAACTTATCGATTTACGATCCAGGAAAAAGGTTACGCCTCTAACTCCTCTGCTGTAATTACAAAAATCGCAGTTTGCGCAGTTTTTACTGATTTAGAAGAGTATAGACTCACTTATTTTCTAGGTAAGTAGGAACGTTTAAGACGGTCGCAAGATCTTCTACTTCAATTTCGACCACGTCTCCTTTTATCGATTCCACCGTTTCAGACAATTTTTCGGTTGTTTTTATCAGATCCTGGAGATCAGACGGAGGAGAATCTGGAGTGCAAAGAGGGCACCGTACTTCCTTCACTCTGTATTCTCGGTAATGCTTCCCCAAGTCCTTCTTTAATTCATTTATTTTATCTAAAGAAGAAATATAAATTTATAATTTATATTAGAAAAACTTTGACTTTGAAAGACACAAGTTAAATTACAATCATTTTTATTACGTGATCAGAAAGTAAATATAGTATTAAAAAATATTCTCTCGCATTCTATAGCCTTTTTCAAAATTTATGTTAATTACAAATTATAATGACAGAGAGTAATAAAATTAACTTACAAATATAATGAAAAATCAAGGAATATTTTCACATTTAATAAATAGAAATAAACTTATGTGGCCATCAACTAACTGACCACTAGATTATATTTTTGGAGTGTAGAAACGAGGAAAACGAAAATAAAAAATTTTGTTTGTGTATTCGTGATATTATTATATATTTTTAAAATTCATAACTATCATTTGATTTTAAACATTTTTGGTATATTATTCCTCGTTAGAAAGCGTTTACTTGCGAAATTTGAACGCGATTGGTTAAGTCTAAAGAGTTGCATATATTGAAAATATAGAAAACGCCACTAGTAAATTGTCAATTTCGGTTGTCTAATCAATACTAAAAGTTGATCAAATCGAGGTATCGATGAAAAAAGGTTAAATATGAAATTTCGTATCAATCCGTTTAGTAAAACTTGAGATACACGTGCGCTCATATAGGCATCATCATAAAAATAGCGAAAACGTATTGCAGAGATTACGTTTGTGTTTGTCTATCGAAATCTAAACATTCAAAATTCGATATGATTATAATACTCTTTCTTACAATGTGTAGTTGTCGGTAAAAAAAAAAAAAAAAAATTGGAATTAATATGATCTGGGCCAGTGGTTTACAAAGTGGGGTACGCCTAGTTTCTCTAATAAAATATAATATATGTAGGCCTATATATATAACGTGTGTCTGAAGGAGCCTTAAAAAGAATTTTAAAAAAGTATGGATATTATTTTGTCACTTTTCTCCACTTTTTGTTTTATAGAGTTTGTCAAGTAAGATTTGGCAAGTGAGCGACACATATATAACAGAGCCGGGAAAGTAAAAATATGATTTATTTAATATACATAAAAAGTAAAGGAAGCAGAAATACAGTACGATGAAGTTTGAACACGACACAGTTCTAGCAGACGCAAATAAACATTACCCTAATAATTTTTCGGTCAATTTTATGCGGATAAATTAAAATTCAGAGAGTTTTTAAAATAATTATCATAGAATTAAAATTAACATTAAAAAATTTTCAATAAAATTTTTATATAAAATATGAGAATATAATTAGTTTAGTTTATTTTTTAACTTCGACCGAAAATTAACTGTAATAGTGGGCGTTTGTAGGCAGGGCCGCCGTAAGCGGGCGTGCAAGGCGTGCACCGCACGCGGGCGGCACGTCCAGGGGGGCGGCAAATCGAGCGATCGGTCACGTAATATTCAAAGTCATTGTCCCAATACCCACCCTACTTATAGCATAAGAAATGTCTTCGCAAAGAGAAAAAAATCCGACCTGAGTGCAATTACAATATTCTTATTTAGCCTGTATTATAGCGTTAACAGCGCCTCTATTGGCATTTATCAGAATTAAGATGCAATGCGAAACGTCAGTCGGCAGGTTGAACCATCCGAAAACCAAGTACGCATAGTCGTGCTCTATGACAGAAGTTGACAGGACTGGCGAAATTAGGGAATCCCCACAGAGCATCCTTCTCAATTTGTACTTGTATGCATTCGAATAGTTCTATCGCATATCAAATTGCAATTATTTTGTTAATAATTCTTATGACATGGGTCTAAGTATAATTAATGATATTTTAACTTGGTTAGAATTTAAATCTGAAGCTTAAAGACGATTCGAGTAGTGAAACAGACATTGACGGTATTGGTTTGTTTAATGAAATCAATATTTTAAAGTTGCATTTTCCAGAAAACAAGTCTAATGATCCACAAACCTTATTACAATATCTTTTTACTAATGACTTAATTTCAACATTTCCGAACATAGCAATAGCACTAAGAATATTACTTACATTGCCGGTTTCAGGTTCATTTGGTGAAAGGTCCTTTTCAAAGTTAAAATTATAAAAAAAACTATTTAAGACTAACAACGCACCAGCAAAGATTAAGTAATTTATCTATATTTTCAATTGAACATGAAATCTTACACTGCTTGGATACATGAAAATTGATAGCAGATTTCGCAAAGGCAAGAGAAGTTCAAATTCTATAGATAAATATTTATATGGTTTTACACTTAAGTAAACAAAAATAACTTAGTAATAATAAATAGATTTTCTTTGTAAGGTATTTCTTTTCTTTTTTCACACCCTTATGAGACAACACTAAAGAGCCTTTCTGGCAAGCTCAGCGTAGGTAATCGTAGTTAAACAGGGGGCGGCATAATCGGTATTGCACACGGGTGTTCAAACTGCTAGCGGCGCCCCTGTTTGTAGGCATTTGGGAACGACATTGAAAGAACGAAACAGATGGCGGCGCCCGTACTATCAATAGTATGGTGACAGAGTGATCTATGATTTTAAAATATGCGTTTTTAGAGACCAAAAAAAAACAAAAACAAAAAACAAAGATAAAAAGAAGGGTCCGAACTGAAAATTTAACCATAAAATACATTGTCTTGCCGATAGAATATTCAAAGTAGCCACGAAAAAATTAGAATGCCCGCTATCATTCGAAAGAAATTCGAGATGACACTTACATCACCGTGTGCATAACGTGCGTTTTTACAACTTCTAAATTTTCATTCATTAAAAGATGGAAAGCTTGTCTCTGAGAGTATTTCACTCCCACATGATAGTTGTGGCCGCGCGACGATCCTACAAACACACCCAGTCGGCAAATCTCACATAATGCATTAAGGATTTATTTATTGTCAAAAATTACAAACTGCCCAAATCATCGCCTTGCGATTATCATACGATTCTAAAGAGAAAGTTATGATACTCACCTAGGAAAAAGACGTCAAAAGTTCCCGACTTTCCTAAAACCTTGGAAACGCTTTTCGAAACTATGTCTTTGTGATCCGGAGAGTCGCAGCTAAATATCAAAGTGGCCCACAACTCCCCTCCTCTTCTCAGTTTCGAAATGAAGTGGGTGCCCAGGTCTTTCCGATTATTCCATTCCGCTTCGGGTCGGAAATCCTCCGTCAGCGATTCTATCTCCTTGTTTTGAATACTTTACATTTTAGAAACGTATATACAGTAGAGCGTCGATTTTCCGAAAGTCAATCATCCGAAAGAATTCCAGTCGGCAAATTTAAATTTTCGCCAGTGCTGTGGCGCTTCAATCTTTGACTATATCTTGGGCTACTCAAATATTTTACGTTTTTGATACTAAATTAACATCTGAAGTATAATTTTTTATTATTTTTATATTTTTAATATATTTATTTTGTTTGTACAAAATTAAAAAAATGATTTTTAACGATACAATAGTCTTTGTTAGGCTTAACATCGACGAAAATTCAACGCGAAGCGACACGCAACGGAGAAAAATTTCAACATAGGATACATTAAACTATTTTTTCGTACATAAATCGGTTATCCGAAATATCAGTTATACGAACAACCCCAGTCCCCAATTGATTCGGAAAATCGACGCTCTACTGTATAAAACTTAAATATTTCTTTTATTTAAGCTGTTTAAGTATTTTTTACCTTCTTGTACACTGCTCGGACTTGAATTTCTACCACTGTGTCTCGAGAAACGACGGAAGATCGAATCCGATTGGCCAAATCGTTACTGAAGTGATCCAGTTTCACGATCAGAGCAAGTCTAGGATCGACGTCAAACAGATCGCAGACATCTCGGGATGATTCGATCACTTGGTACCTTGACTCGAAGTGATTGATCATCGTCTGAAAGTGCGGAAACGTTTCTGTTAAGCGACGTAGACTATGCTTTAACAAAATCGAAGGAAGTTTCTTACATATTGAGGTTCTTGATTTTTTCCGGTCAAGATGAAACGAGTGGTGTGATGTGTTCTCAGATCGATCGTTCTTCCAAGTATCATTCCCAATATCAACACGGGTAATACCACGGTCATGGTGCTAGAAGGGACGGAAAGCTACGTTTAAATTTAACACGGGGTGACTTCTCGATTCTCGAGTGCCGAAAGAAACGAAGAGAAGTTAACTCGCCTGACGCGATAAAGAATAATTTAATTAGAAATATCCTTTATCGCGTGTGATAAAGTACAAATTATATCGAAAAAATATGAATTTTCACACGAATTTTTCAAATTTGTTTATCTAGAATATTCGATAGGAATCGCGGGGAACGAGAACCAACAGATGCAGGTCAAGATAAATAGTTTGTATTTACAAATTAGTCGAACAAAATATTATTTTTAAAAATTTTTAATAATTTCAATGAAAATAAAAAATCCAAAATGTAAATTCCGAAGATAATTTTGTCCAATCATTACATAAACGTTGTATCCAACGAGCTAGAATATAGGCCTACTATATAGAGTGGCTGTGCCGACGCCACGTTGAAAGAAAATTGAATATACATCTGCCATTTTCCTTTCAGTCAAAGGGCGTGGCATTTGTTTTCTGTAACGGCAGCGAGATAGAATATTCTAACTCGTTGTGTAAAAGTATGCAAAGGAAAGGAAAATTTTTAACCCTTAACTGAGATAGTGCGAGTCAAAATGACTCTACTTAGTTTTCTTTTTTTTTAATTTTAAAAGTAAATAAAACATTTCTTTCTTTAACCCTTTATTTAAACGATTCTAAGCAAGACAAAATATTCTGTAGAGATAAGTTAAATGCAATTCTAAACATTCTTAATTTTATTTTCTCGGATTTATGTAGCCTATATGTTACTGTGAAAGACCGATATCTGGCAAATGTCTACATAACAAGAGAAAGCATTAAAATCGTGTCAAATTTGATCCTCAGAGTTTCTGCAAATCTCCATGTTTTGAGACCTCCTGAACTCAGAAAAGTCAAAATAAAAGAAAAAATATTCCGTGTATACGTGTGTTGGCGTCTACAGACTAGTAGTATTTATTAAGGATGCACCGATTAATCGGTAAGTAATCGGTAATCGGCCGTATTGGCCACTTAGGGCGCGTTTGGAAATTCTAACCGGTAATACAGCGGTAGTGGTGACTGACGTCATCGGTCATATCCGGTTATTCCAGGAGAGTGTCGCATTTCTAAACGGACTGGTCATTTTGTGGTGAAAAACATGGCGGTGCGTTCGAATCGAGAAGAGATAATTTCATTAATTTTAAAAATACTCTCGGATATTGATTCGGAAGCATATGAAGATGAAGATTTGGCAAGTTCTAGTTCATCAGATGATGAAAATGAACTTAAAGAAGTTGAACGTCTATCGGAGAAAACTCCGAAGGTGGAAGGGTACGTGGAGGAAATCGTTTCGCGATTTTCCCCGCGCACGTTCAAAAGCCATTTTAGAATGAGTCCTGAAACTTTTAATGTCGTTGAAAACATGGTAAGTTTATCAAATATATTAATTTTGGTAAAATTCAAGGTATCAGAATAGTCATGAATTAATTTCTCTGTTTTATCGCTTGACCTTTATTTTACCTTCCTATTTAAATACATTAATAATTATTAATGTTTTTAAATAGGAAGGTAAAATAAACTATTTTATTTCAGTTCTATTAACTAATACAATATTCTATAATGAAAATAAATCGTTTTAGATTTCGGAAAAACTCATAAACAAGTGCAGTCGTGGTCGTCAGACATTAGAACCGAGAAAGCAAATTCTTATGACCTTGTAGCTAACGGTAACTCCGGAATCGTACAGGTAATCAATTTTGTTTTTAAGTTATAAAAATAGATGTATTCTATGGTAGGATTGTTCCAATAACAGTAAGAATGTTAAATTAACGTCATTTTAGATTTTAAGAGACATTTGCTTTGATAAATGATTCATAAAATTTTACAATTGCATTAAAACCTTTTTTGAAAGAATATTTAATTTTTCTATTTTTAAGATCATTTTTTTGCTTGATATCATGCATTCCATTGATAAGTGAATCAAAAAAATGCTTTGTTAAGCCAGTTTTTTGTTAATAGATAAATATTATTTTTACTTTCAGATCTGTAAGTGATCGTTTTAATGTTTCAAAAGCCACATTATGGTTCACATGTAAGAAAGTTTTGGAGGCAATTTCCAGTTTGTCTGGACAGTTTATACGCTTTCCATCAGGTGATGAACTTGAAGCTAATGCTTCTTCGTTCAAAAAAGCATGTGGATTTCCTGGTGTGATTGGCTGCATTGATGGATCACACATACCAATCAAGGCACCAACAAATCATCCAGAATCATATATAAACAGAAAAGGTTTCCATTCAGTCTTACTCCAAGCTGTAGTGGATTCTAGGTTTGTAAATCATTCCTTTTGTTTCAGTTTAAATTTAGATTTTAAAGTTAATTTCATTGACTTAACTATATCATTAGGTGCAGGTTCATAGACTGCTATGCAGGAGAAGTTGGAAGTGTCCATGATGCTCATGTGTTTCAACGTTCTAAATTGGGGAGAAGTTTGAGTACGATGTTTCCACCAAAATGCCATCTTTTAGGTGACTCTGCATATCCCCTACAAGAACAGTTAATAACGCCATTTAGAGATAACGGACATTTAAGTCCACAGCAGCTAAATTTTAATCTCAAACACAGTAGAACAAGGAACACAGTGGAACGTGCCTTTGGTTTATTGAAAGGACGTTTCAGACGTTTGAGATACGTGGATATGGGCAACTCTTATCTCATACCAATGTTTATTATGGCCTGCTGTGTGTTACATAATATTTGTTTATTTTATGATGGAGATTTACAGGATGAAACTGTAATTGAAAATGACAACCCTAGTGAATCCATACCAGATTCAAGTAGTACATGTGCTCGAGCACAGAATAAAAGAAATATATTAATGCAAATGTTGTAAAAATCTGTTTACAACATACAGTATTGATGTTTATTGTTATTATTGATGTATATTGTTGTTGTTATTTTGGTATTTGATTATTCTGATTTGTTACTGTTAATTACTTTTTAATAATCTGAAATAAAAAATTATAAAACAATGTTGTTGTTGGCTGCCTTGAATAATACATACATTGCCACTGTTCTTTTAAATGAATCTTATCTAATTGGTGAAAAATTTTTTGTGTTTAAATCATAGTGCAAAGAGAGATTTTGTTAACATTTAATAGAATTTTTATTTTTCAACCAAACTCTTTAAGACACCTAATAGGTCTTTGCGGAATTCCATGTTGTCCTCATGCTGTTTCCTCCTTAATTCTAATAATTCAGCATGTCGCTGTCTTCTTTCTTCTCTGGATTTTTCCTTCAGTTCTTTATATTCCCCAAACCATTCTGGTTTGCGCTTACGTTTTTGTGGAAATTTGGGAAGAGAAGAGACAGTTGATGATGTTGACTCAATCCCCCAATCCCAATGTTTCCTGGATCTTCTGAATTGCTTTCCATCATGTCTACATAAAGATAATTATATATTGTAATATGACATTCAGACAAATCACTTGTATAATGCAGACAAATCACTTACTCAAAACCTGTACAGTTGAAGAGGAACTCTCAAAAATAGCAGGTGGCTCAATATCTGGCCGCTGTCTGAGAATCTCGTCCATTATGGAAAAAAATTCCCATTGGCTTCTTCCTCGGCCAGTTTGTTTGTTCCCATCTTTAATTTTCTTATACGTTTTTTTTTTAAATTCCTCCATTTTTCGTCACATTGATTACCTGTGACAAGGTAATTATTTTCATTCATTGTTTGTGAAATTAAACTCCACACCTGAAAGATATAAATTTTAGGTCAGTTATAATTTTTTTCATTTTGGTTTCTGTGTTAAATTTTAGCTCCTAATATTAACACAGAATTTAATAATTAAATAGTTATATTTTAAGAATGACTATTTTCATTACTTTTCATTCTTACATAAATTCACTCTATTATTTTATATTTTATACCACCCAGTGTACTATTTTCCATAACAATTGCAATTTAAATGCTGAAGTAAAAATGAATATCATTATAAGGCAAGTATATCCTGTACAACATTATCAAGATTGGTTTATATCTTAGCTCCTAATATTAACACAGAATTTAATAATTAAATAGTTATATTTTAAGAATGACTATTTTCATTACTTTTCATTCTTACATAAATTCACTCTATTATNAAATTTTAGGTCAGTTATAATTTTTTTCATTTTAGTTTCTGTGTTAAATTTTAGCTCCTAATATTAACACAGAATTTAATAATTAAATAGTTATATTTTAAGAATGACTATTTTCATTACTTTTCATTCTTACATAAATTCACTCTATTATTTTATATTTTATACCACCCCGTGTACTATTTTTCATAACAATTGCAATTTAAATGCTGAAGTAAAAATGAATATCATTATAGGGCAAGTATATCCTGTACAACATTATCAAGATTGGTTTATATCTTCATTTTAATATTTTTTAATATAATTATTACATAGAGGATTGATTATTGGTTTATCATATTACGTTTTGCTTACTATTTCTATTATGTCACTACTATAAAATGGCTCTATCATTTGGGGACAAACTGTAATAATTCCTTTGTAAAAAAGAAAAAAAAAATCCCTTTTCAGACTTGAAATGTACATAGACTATCTGTGTTGCATTGCTCTATTGTACTGTACAGTACTAGATATTAGCCAGCAATATTGTTGTACTGGTCATGATAAATTAATATTTTTCTCTCTGCTCTAAACTGTTCTGATAGAATGTTTTTAATAACCGAGATGTTTCTCTTTTATCGATATCTTATATGAAAAACTATATGGATTAATTGTTAAACAATTAAGGNAGATATTAGCCAGCAATATTGTTGTACTGGTCATGATAAATTAATATTTTTCTCTCTGCTCTAAACTGTTCTGATAGAATGTTTTTAATAACCGAGATGTTTCTCTTTTATCGATATCTTATATGAAAAACTATATGGATTAATTGTTAAACAATTAAGGTAAACGCACCGGTAGTGAACACTGCACGAGTAGTGGACACTTTGAACTTCAAATAGGAGTAATAAGATTGTAGATGGCTTCACTGTTCAAACATACAAATCATTGAGTAGACAAAACTTCTGTCTACTGAATGATTTGTATGTTTGAAATGTGAAGCCATCTACAACCTTATTATACTCATATTTGAAGTTCAAAGTGTCCACTACTCGTGCAGTGTCCACTACCAGTGCGTTTACCTTAAGTGTTAGACGTTATGAGTGAGGACTTCTAATAAATAAGTAATTCCTTTAACTACTCGAAAAAGAATAAATAAATATTTACATACCTTCTTGCTTGGCCAACAAATATCGGAAAATTTATTTTCATGTTCTTTATATAGTGATATCAGTAACTTCACAGCATTTGCTGACCAACGACAATGCTGTCCGTCTGTCCCATCCGTTAAAGCTGAATTTTGGGACGAAATTGGCTTTTGAGAATTTTGTTGATCAGTTTGTGGGGCAAAAACATGTTCCGAAGCAAAATGCTGTTTTATTTCATCCAAACTTTTAAATTCTCGGCCGCAATCTCCACAACGATACACTGTGTCTGCCATTTTGTAATTTAATTGAACCGCTAAAACCGCTTCGACACCTGGGTAACTTTGGTAAGTACCGCAGGACAACCGGTGACGTCATAACAGTGATTTCTAAACGCGGTTAGTTATTTAGGTCACATTTTCTGAACGCCTTGGTAACTATCGCCAGTTACCGGTAACACCGGTTAGAATTTCTAAACGCACCCTATGTAGTAAATTCTAGCTCGTTGATTGTATCTATCTTTTACTTTCCGTTTAGAATCAAAATGAACTGGAATGTTCCGGCTCTCTGAGCGAATGTATTTATTATTATTATTATTTTGGGTTTAGTGGGTTATTCGCGGTTGATACCGGTGGCTGTGTACTATACCGGACCAGAGTCAAGGCATAGCAACCAAAATCAAAAATTAACTTGTTACCAGAGCTTTCCTTCCTGGCGAAAGGAAAGCTCTAGCAAGCTGACAAGCCTACCGCTCTGAGGGACCCGGGTTCGAATACGGATGAGTCAAATATTCCCTAGGAATTTTTCGGAGATGGTCCGTTCGAATATGTCTGGCCCCGTCCTGCATCACTTGGCCGCTCTATTGTGGGCCTGGTCGAACCCATAATGAACTTGTAAAAAAGAGACCTCTTAGTAACCACAGGGCGGAAAGAATTTTAAAAAAGAAAAGTTTTCAGTTTTCCTTCCTAAACGCTGTCTCTTAAACCTCCTCCATCCGAATCCGACCGCTCGCGTAATCTAATACGAACGAAAATAAGCAGCCTTCGCTGCTTCTGTGTCAATCGAAAAAGACACAGTAGCATCAACAACGTGGTGCTGACCCTGAGGTCACACGTTTATTAAACTAAATAAATACACTTAAATAAAACTTATGAAAATTAAGATAAAATTAATAGAAAGAAATTGTATTGTATCAATTTCATGCAGTTTTAAATGTAAGAAAACACTGGTTTTATTAAACTAACGGGACATTCCAATTTTCAACGCTGACTCAGCGCTGATCTCAACATTTGTTAAAATTCGTTCCTTTTTTCAACGTTGAGGTAGCGCTGTTGTCAGCGCTGACTCAACACTCAACAGATATGTTGACTGCTACTTTCCAATGAATTGTGGGTAATTGGTAAGACATTTGAATGGAATCCATCTTGCTGAGAATGGAATTATGGGAACTAAGCAATTCGCACTCGAGTTGGAACGTCGTTGATAACGTCAAATTGTTGACTTCAACACTCAACACTCGCGTTGAAAATTGGAATGTCCCGTAAGATCACAACAATTAGCGAATACACTGTAACCAAACTCCGTTATTACGTTATCGGTTTATGCGAAGTAAATTTACTATTTCTTGGGCGACGGATGATAGGCATTTCGGTTAATACAAATTTCGTTAATTGAAAGTGCAAATTTTTAAGTCCCATTAAATTCGTTTCAATGGGTTTGACTCATATACCTTAAGATTAAATGAAATACGTTACGCCAATGCGTGAAAGAATCACCGACGTAAGAGTTTTTCGGCTTATAGAACACTATCCATTAACAATCATTCTCGTTAACCTGTGTTTTGTTATCAGAAGTTATTCTGAAATGTACCAAACATACTACAGTCGATAACGATGTTAAAAACGAAGCATCGGGAAACATTGGACTAAGGCAAATATAACATTAGGCATAGGTGTGCTTTTTTTAGTGTAGCAGGGGGTGCATATCCAGACGACCCACCTAAAAAATTCTGGGAAACCCGGAATATCAATAATTCATCTAAACTTTATGTAATCTCATTGATGGGGTTTTTGCAGACTGCAATTTGTAAAAGTTGCAGACCTATAAATTCCCACTAGCGTCCTTCCGGCCGTCTTTCCTTACTCTCGAGAACGGAATTAAATAGATGAAAGACAATATGAAAACGTTAGGGATAGGCGGCCCCGATATATGAACTTCCGATGCGAACCGAAAGTCACGTTATTTCAATTCAAAACTTCCCCTGAAAGCAGTTAAAGATTGCCGGCACGACTCTATTGCTAACAGAAAAGTATGATGTACAGGAGCAAGACACTACAGTACTAATTTGAGGTGGAGAGCATATATCCTAAATTAAATAAATTTAAAAATAAGATTAAAAATTGCAGCCCGATATTGTGACGATGTCACAATAAATAATTGCTCGTTTTTAAATAAAGTAATATTTTATAAAATATTTATTGTTACCTTGAAGGCATGGACAGAAATTATCCCTGACGCATAAAACTTTTTTAAAACATGCTAGATACTGGTACTTTCATAAAACCGAAATAAATTTTGAATAAAATTTTATATGATTTCATGTAAAGGTAGAGTTGTATACTCTATCTTTACATGTGGCGGAAAAATTGGCAAATTAGTTTCCTTTATCTTCCTATCGGCAGCGCCATATTTTACGAGGTAAATGCACTCCGCGTTTTTACCTCGTCAAATGTTCGTTAAAAAAAAAAAAAAACCGAGATTAATAATATAAAACTAGCGTCAGAGGGCGGCAACGTCGTTCGTCCGATAGGCGAAGATTGGCGCGGAAGAGGTAGACTGTTGGCTCCGGATTAATATTAACAGTCCCTTTTTTTTCTATGGCATTCGTTTATTCTCGTGATTTAAATAATTAATCGACTAACGTTTTATATAAGTAGTGTCCGAGAATTAAGAAATGGAAGCCTTAATACCAGTTATTAATAAATTACAAGACGTATTCAACACCATCGGTACAGACTCCATTCAGTTACCACAAATTGTGGTGGTCGGTGCGCAAGTAAGTACTCTAACCAATCATTTAAATATTAGACGCTTTTAATTATCTGTTTATGAAAAATTTTTAACTTTACGGAATTTCTAAGTAACGTGCCGAAAATTCGTACAATCGGTGGTTAATCGTTAAATAAGGCGAACAAATATGATGAAATTGTATAAATATTTGCCCGGTAATTTCTTAAATTTGTTAGATCTTGCCGGAAAAAATAACTTCCGAATTAGAGCGAAAGCCCGAAATTCTTGGAAACCTTCGGAATAAAAAAAGAAAAAACTTATTTTGGTCTATGGTCATGGCGTAAATAATAAAATTGAAATTGCACAATTTTAAACAAAAGTTGCTTTCTGTTATAATAAAATTATTTTCTTTTCACTTATAGTTTGTTATTTTTGTGATATAGAATAAAGTAAAATTTGTTAGCATTTTTTAATTAATTACTTGAATTAAATGCAAATATTTAATTTGAGTAATTAAAAAGTAACAAAATAATGCTTATAAATTGAGTCACAATTTGGAGTTAATAAATTTTGAATTCAATTTCAACTCATCTTCAGAAAAAGGTTTGTCATCATTGCCCTAGTCCAGGGGTGGCCAACAGTTTTTGCCCCCGGGCTGAATTGGAAAGAAAACTTTTTCCACTGGCCGAACCAGAGGCTGCCCTAGGAAGATTTTGAGATGGTGCGAGATCTCATTGTGACGTCACCCCGTAGAGACTGAATTGTAGATAGAGATTACAGATACATTTCTCACATTATCATGCTTTATCAACACTATGCTGTACTTACGAGATTTGTAATGGAGGGTTAACTCTAAATGCACAGTGGGTTATTGACCTTTTTTTTCCCTAGGCGTCGGAATTTTTCATTGAGCTATTTGGAATTCAGTAGCTAATATTGAAAAATTTATCGCGGGCCACATAAATTTATTAGACAGGCTGGATCAGGCCATATGTTGGCCATGCCTGCCCTAGTCAAAACTTTTTGGAACCAATTAAGGTTGATGGAGGAAGAGAATAAATTTATTTAGATCTACAATAATTTGAACAGTTTCAATATAGAAACAGGCATGAAAACCCATAACAAAGTAATAAAAATGTATACAATAGTTTTACCAGAGTCAATGGATTATCTGGTCACCGACTGTGAGTGGAAAAGTAGTGGAAATGACTGCATTGGTCACTAGGAACGTTTCAAATGTTTGGGATTTACTACAATATGAAAATAGTAGAAGGCATTTTATTTTTCAGTCATTTAGTTATAAGCATTTATTAATGCATTTAGTTACTAGCATTTAATCATTAAGGCATTTAGTTATTTAGGTTTTACTTATTTAGTCATTAGCAAACATGTCAAGATGCTTTGTTCCCGGATGCAATTCCAGATAATGTAGTCAAAAAGACAATAAAAGGCACTTTTAAGGGTGCCATAAAATTATTTGAAATGCTGGAGATTCATTCCATGTGAAGATAACAAATTAATCCCAAAGGCATGTGTATATGACAAATATTTTGAGATTGAATTCTTAAAATCATTCAGTTACATAATTGATGGGCACTGACTCCAGGTGCTTTTTCATCTAAATTCCCTGCTTGTCCATTTTGTCTAAGCATAGTCCTAGATGTCACCTTTTTTACTTTTAATATATGATCACTGCTAGCCATAGGCAAGAAATAAAATATAGCAACCATTTAAAAATACAAATACAGTAAGACCCCACTTAAGTGGGGGATGCGTTCCTAGACGACAAAGTGCTAAGCGAAACAGCGTTAAATGAGGTCATTTTAACATAGAGTAAATAGGAATAGGGGAACATGCAACCAAAAATAAACAAATTTTACTTTAAGTTATTTTTATATTAATTTGCATAAAATAATATATGTTAAATAACACACAAACATATGCATACAAAAATGTAAAGTTCATTTTTTGTGATGAACGTCCTGGCTTTTCTAAAATTCTTGTTTTTTGCGATAAAGTTGTGTAGTTTCATTTGTTGCTTTTTTTCTTTCTTTCCTTAAGCATTTGTCGGTAGCAAGAGATTGCATCCAAAACACCTCGTTTTGCTTTTGCACTTCTTTCAAAATCTGGATCATTCACTACAATTTGATCGGCGATTTTGGTTATCTTACCAAACTTGTACTAAGGAAATATGTAGAGAAATTCTCTGGGTTCTTTGTTTTCAGAATCACTATTTTCCAGTTCTATATGAATTCCTTGTTCTGCCAGTTCTTGAAGGTTGTTGTTGGTAAGGCTTTCACCAGAAATTTGCAGTAACTCCTCAATATCCTGCTTGTCTACATCTACTTTTGCTGTATCGATTAGGTTGACAATTTGGTCAACCTAACAATACAGCGATAGGCTCTTCTCGTTGAGAATTCTTGGATACTTTCAGCCATAATTTCTTCCACACTCTGTTCATGCATTTATCAGTTAGTTCTTGCCAAGCGAAGTCAATATTGCCTATGGCATCCATGATGCTATATTTTTTCCAAAATTGCACAAACAAACATAGATTTAAGGGAAGTACAGTGCTACAATGAATTGCCACCTTTTCTGGTTGGTTTGTGTTTGTAAATAATCGTATTATATACGAATCAATGAAAAGCCGTGATAATTTGAATCAGAGTAAATTTTGAGCTTTTTTTAGGCTTTGAGCAGACCACATTATATCGAATCAGACCAGAACTTTTACAAAAAAGTTTAAAGACTAACTTTTTTGTAAAAGTTCTGGTCCTTCTTTCTGTCGGCCTTGGTGTGATAAGCACTCCAAATTGTTAAATCCTATTTATCAGGTTATCTAACTCTATCTAACCAAAATAGGGGGTTAGTTTCCATAAAAGGCCACCATAGGTCTTTTATGGGAAACTGACAGATTGCCCATGTGTCACATTACTATATACAAATAAAACCAAAACTGAAAGCAGTTGATGCTAATTGCTTTGTTCTTGTACTCTATTCATTTTTTGCTCTATTTTCTGTTAGGTGCATGCAATGCTGTTTTTTTATTTGACCCTAAATTTTATTAGGCATGTTCAAGGAGCCTTGACATTGTCACTTTGACCCCATTTATATTGATAATGAAATCATGGATCCCTGTTTTTTACATTTACATTTATTTTGTTTCTAGATTCTTCATTGTAATTAATAGAAAATGGCAAAGTTTTAGTCCTTCTTTATCAAAATTGGCTTGACAAATTTTGAGAATGAACTCAATTCTATAAACCACATAGAGAACGTCTTGGGACATTACTTTGTCACACACATTTGTGAAATGACCTTATATCTTGAAAATGAACTCATTGACCCCCATTTTTTATTACATTTTTGAATTCCTCATCACAATTAATGGAAAATAGCAAGGTTTTAATCAAGATCTATTGAACAGATTTTGAAAATGAACACAATTCTGTAAACCACATAGAAGTTTTCTTTGTTAATGCTCTGTCTCAATTATATACTCTTTTTTACAAATACACTTATAATTTTTAAAATTTATATGTGAAAAATATTCAATATTGCTTATGTTAGCAATAACTCTATTAAAACAAAACTGATGAGAAATGTTTTACAGGATATTAAAACATTGGAGTAGAAAATGAAAGAATAAGGATTAAAAGTTACTCCACTTAGTTTATTCTTCCATTTTGTCTTTTGTATTCTTGAAAATATTTTCATACTGCATGATACCAATATACAGTAGAGCCTCGAAAACTCTGCTTAATGTGCACCAAAAGGTGGTCGAGTTTGTGAAAATGCCAGGTTATCGGGAATGGTGTTAAAAAAGGATAAGTATGTGTGTTTCCTCAGAAAATACTGTACTGTACTTGTATGTATTGTTTACTTGAGAATACTACAGAATAAACTGCCCAAATACCCTTAAACAAAGGAAAAGTACGTCCTTTATGAAGGCATAGAGGCTTTACTACATGAAAATGAAAATTAATGAATACACTGTGTACAGTAATTTACCTGATAAGACAGACCTCAGAAAAGCATAAAGCTGTCTACAATGAAAATTATCTAGCTGACTCCCAAGTCCTTAGCCACTGCACTGACACTTTCTCCATTATCCAGCTCTTTAATGCCTGCAACTTTTGCTCCATAGACATGTTCACTTGTTTTCTTTTAAGAGAAGATGCCATCGCAGAGTACTGTTGTCGTGATGGAATCGTTTAGATGTATGGTTCCCATGCTTTTCCTCTTTTTCAAACAAGCAACGGTTGTCACCATAGAAATACGGATCGAGAAACAACCGTTAGTTTTGAAAAGAGAATAGATGATTGGCCGTCAATCATCGGACGATCACACGGACCTCCAATAGGACTACGAAGCGCTCATTGGTCAATCAGCGCTATTTTCATTCCATATAAAAAGATTAAGTTTAAACGGGAAAGTTAAGTTCGCCTAAGTTTGTTTTCGCCCTGCCAAGGTGTGGCCGAGTTATCCGGAGTACCAAGTTTTCGAGGCTCTACTGTAGTTTATTTCATTCACTTGCCAAAATAAAAATATTGAAACTTGGAACATTTTTGGTAATTCTGTTGTCAACAATATACAAAAATCAATTTACTATATTAAATTTAATATGGTATTACATTATACTAAATAAATAAATTTGTAGCTGTCTTACTTTGCTCTTTATAGTGTGTTGTGATTTTTATAATTTTAGTTTGTGTTGTTAATGACTGTTATTGAAATGAGTTTATTTCCAACAGAGTATGGAAGACGGTCAAACTTTACCTATGTGCACCGTCGTGGCCACACAGTGGGTCCCCACTGTGCGGCCACGTTCTAACTTAACCTAACCTTTAACCTATTCTAATAAATTACCAAATTGGTCCAATCTGATTTCTGCATTTGACAGTAATAAAATTTTTAGGAAAATTAGTGAAATGAAAAATTTGCCATCTTTTTGAGACTTTGGATATCGGAGTGCTTTTTGTGTAAGTATCTGCTATGAAGTTTCTAAGAAAAGCGATTACAAGCTTACTGCAGCAATTATGTTTGTGTTTTGGTAAATAAATAGCGAGGTTGCAGCTGAAGTTTTCAACATAAAAACGTGAACGTTGGATATTCAGTGCCACATTAAGCCTAGAAGTTTGACAATGGCATTTGGAATGTCAAGGTTGATTCCACCGACGATCCAAATGCCATTGTCAAACTTCTAGGCTTATGGGAAGGTGGTGCTAAACGTTCAATATTCACATTTTCGCATTGAAAACTTCGGCCACAACCTCACTAATATGTTGATTTTTTTTTTTTGTGTATTCAGTATATAATATTGAACAAAATGGTTATGCAGCCCGTGCTTGTCATTCTCTCAGTTATGTGGCCTGCTGTGAAAAAAATTTGGTGACCCCTGTCTTATAGCAATATCCATGATTAAATACTTGTTAATTTTTTGTGTGGAATATTCTCATTTAGGCTGTTTAAAAATATCTAGCTAGAACTTGTTTCTCAATGCCATATCTTTGGTGCATTTAATTGACATGGGAATCAGGAAAAAAATTTATTGTGCTATGTAAAATTGGTAAACAGTCCTCAAAGCAATTGAAAAAAGAATGCTTGATGTATATTAAATTGAAATATTTTTAATATAAATACTTTTCCTAATTTGTAACAATTGTTTGAACATTTTTTAAGTATTTTTATTTTGCTCAATAAATAATAGTTTTATTTTATTTTATACATGTATTTTTTTTTGTTAACTATACATAAACTTCATTTAATTGGTGCATCCACTTATTGGGTTTTCTAGTCCTAATATGTTGCAGGTAATTGGAATTCACTGTAATTAGAAATCTTTTGAATATCACATTAAGTTTAAAATAAGGGAAAAAATACATACATACAGTATATACTGTAAAGTATAAAGTAAGTGGTGACTAAAAATACCACCAAAAAATATTTTGAAAATTTCCATACCTATTTCTGTTAGTTATATGATTAAAATAATAATAATAATTACTATTTTTATTTAATAAATAAATAGTTCCTTATTTTATTTATAATAATAAATTTAAATAATTAAACAAATTAACAAAATCTAGACATCAAACATTTATTATCATCTTTTGATACCCAGTTTACATTTTTAAGAAGCAATTTTTTTGAGATTTTTAAAGTCTATTTTGGATCAAGACAGATCTAAAATGATTTCTTATATTTAATTTAAATGATTATAAACATTTTTTAAAGCAAAGTAAATTCATCTTTTTATCTGGAATAAAAGAAGTTAAACATTTAGAAAAATGATTGTGCTTAATAAAAACAGCTAAACTAGTTGTATTGATTTAGAAGTTGGAATTTAATATCATTTTTTAAACATCTTTGGGCTTCATCATCAGATTATAAATAACTTCTAAAACTAGAACATCTTGATAATTATAGTATCAGAACAAGAAACAAAACTATTTGATTTTACAAATATCCAATTAAGTTTCAAACTAAATACTGAAAAGTAAATTATAAATTTGAGTAGCTTTGTTCTGATGATGATAAAATTATAGTATGTTTAGTTCTTGTAGTTATATAATAGGTATTTTCTGAAAATTATCATATAAATTAAGATATACAAAATAAATAATATTAACATTTATGGAGTTCATTATAAAATGGTGTTGCCTGAAGATAGTAATTTAAAGCAAAAATGTTTGTCGACATTGAAATTTTACTGGTTTTAAGGATGATATTGATTAATAGTGTAATATTTACCAGTTGTGATTATGCTGTTAATGACAAGAGCCATTTAACATATATTTTAATATATAGTACACAAGAAAATTCTTATACTTATAATCAGTGCTATTTTTCAGCTGGAATGCAGCAGTATGCCATACCAGCAGATAGCACAAAAAATATTGATAGTTGGTAATTAGTACTGGCATACTACCACTCAAAAATTCGGTATACTTGAATTAAAACCACTAAAAAACCTAATAGCACTTATTTCTTTTACTCTGCTGGATGACAGTCTCTCCCGTGTTGAATGGACAGCATCAGACAAACTATTCCCCCAGCTGCTGAAACCGTGGGGGATTGCTGTACATATGTGAAGAGGAGAGGTGATGTAAAAAGAGAGAAAGGGGGAAGAATAGTAAGATTTATAGTTCAAAGAAAGACTTCCTAGCTGTAAAATTAAAACCATATTTTTAGTGGTTTTAATTTTAGTACTGGCAGTTCCTCAGCATAAAAATCCTATATGTTCAGATGAGAAGTTACTAGAACAATAAAAGTGAGCAGAATGAACAGTGTCAATCTAACAACCACAACAAATGCCATGGGTTGATTGAAGCTGACATAAAAAGGATATGAAGTGGGGCTCTGTTTCAGCAGAGAGCTCCACTATATTCTTGTCAAGAAACAAGGGGCAGAGAAGTGTTAATGGTATTTTGAAAGGAAAAGATGATAAAAACATATTTCTGAAAGTAACTATTTAGCAACTGTTGTTAAATCCAAAAGAAATAAGTGCAGATGAAGATATACAAAAACTTTGAAAAATACTGTAAAATGATACAATATAAATGTGTGTTTATAATCAAAAATAATTAGTAGTATTAAATACATTTTATTTATTTATTATTACAGTACTTTTAGTCACCACTTTATGTACTGTTTGTATGTGTTATTTTTTCTTCTGCTTTAGGAAAAGGGTACTGCTTGTAATGATTTTTCATTATCTGGATAAGATATTTGCTAATAGATTTAAGTAATATCTTGTATAATACATATTCTGAATACAATGAATTTTTTTTCATATTTATTTAGTGAATTAGATCATTACTATATTATATGAATATGAAATTGACATTTATCAAAAATTATCTAGAAAGTTAAAATGAGATTAAGAACATTTGGGTTGGCTTATAGAACATTTAATCTACTCTGAGAATTTATTATAAGATTAATAACAATATTCACTGTAGTCTGTCCAATAAAATTTAAATTTTTTTACCTTACATTTGCCCAGCAGTTAGTATCATTGATAGTTAACTTGTCATCATGATTCTGTTTGAGACCAATAGACAAGTAGTAGTTTATCATATTTTTAGTAGCCTAATCAAAATTTTAGTTTTGTAATGACATTTCTATGAATTGAATTTTGATGACTAAAATAATTGTATACATAAATATGGTAGCCCTAGCTGAACTGTACAATTTGTTTAATCTTATTCTTTCATAATAGCATTATTTCATGCTATTTTGCTAAAAAAATCATTACCATTTTAATTTAGTCCATTTTTACTTTTCGGCTGTTATCTATAACAGAGGGAAAGTATAGCTATTGGTCAAAAAATGACTACTTGAGATTTTTAAATTTTTGGACTTGGGACCTTGAAATGTCAAGAAATGCAAAAAAAATTCAGGGGTTTTTATATGTATGGATATTTTTGAGTATGGAGGGAATAATTTTGTTCACCCTGTTTGAAGCTTAATAACTCCTGAGCTTTTTGTTGAAGACTTCTGAAATTTTGCAAGAAGGTTTGTTTATTAGGAGGATTGATACTATTAAATTTTGGTGGTTAAAGATCAAAGGGTCAGGAGATAATGGAAGTTGTGTGTATCTCCAATAGGGTCAAACTTAATGATGATTTTACTTGTTATTAGTATTTACAATTTTTTATAAAACACATTGCTACCATCATAATTAAGCTGTTTGCCATTTTATAATAGTTAAAAATATTTTAAAATTTTTAATCAAATATCATAATCAGATGGTGCCACCAAATGTTGCTGGGAAAGTTAAGCAACTCATTGCTGTATTTTTAAACTACAGTGAAGAAACCAGTTTAAATTAATTAAAGTAAGCATTTGTATAAAATTTAAAATACTATTAGAAAACTTTCCAGTTATAAAAAGTGGTAAAATAAATCTTACCATAACATTAATTACTAAGTAGTAATTGGACAAGTAAAACAAAATTTCAGTGCCCATTGGATGGACTAACAATTAAAATTTACCAGATCTTTACCTTATAAGGTAGCTCATTTTTTGTTGATAAATCTATAGATAGAAATAAATAAGGAAGAGATGAGAGGAGAAAAGATAAAGAAAATAAAGATGATAATACAACTTATAACATCATAATTTTATTTTCATCATTTATTAGTTTTCTGTTAAATTTTAATGATAATTTTCTTATGAATGAATTTCTTACTTTAATTGGAATACTTTAATTACACTTCTGAACTCAGTTTTGGATATTAATTAGTAGTAGTTAACAGTAAAATGTAGAATAAATACCAAAATGATAAAAATACAAATAAATTAAAAATATACACAAAATAAGAAATAGATGAACATGTGATAACTTCTCTCAACATTTGCCAAATCATCATTTTGAGTTCTTATCTAAGAATACTTTCCAAGCTGCCAATAATGTGTTATAGTCTTTGTAATTAATAGATATTGTAGATATGTGAATGCATTGCACATTTATAAACCAATGGATATTGATTTATAAATGTGCAATGCATTCATATATCTAATGTGTTGTGCACTCTACATTTATTCTGGTTTAGTCTCACTTGACTGCAATGGAATTAGGGTCAGAAATTACAGAAGGTTGAGTTAGTATTTTGGATGCACTCAGTGACCTCTTTTAGGTTCTGATGTAATATAAATCATGCATAACACTTCTACTATCTTTAATCAGTATCCTATATATTCCTTCAGGAATTATAATTAATTAGTAATCTTAATTAGTAATCCTATATATTCCTGAAGGAATATATAGGATTACTAATTAAGGATAGTAGTTATGCATGATGTGTTTGTCCATTTTAAATATACTTTCTGCTTGTTAAGGAAACCAAAGTTTTTTTAAAACTTTTAACTTGGAAATGTTTTGACTCATTTGAGCCAACCTCAGCTTCAAAGCCATGTAAATAACTTATTCTTCAAATGTGTTTCTGGAATAAATTCTGCATTTTTAAATTAATTTTAATCTTTGGAAGCATCTTTTACTTTTTACATTGACTTTTTCATTTTCTGAAATGAAAGAATGTCCTGGAAGAAATATGAAATTAACTCTATCAATTTTTTACATGATATTTTCTTTCTTTTACTGGAAGAATTTAGAAGATTTTAAATTTTATAAATTCAGAAGTGATTGTGAGACATTGCAAATTTTGAAACTTTTTTATCCAGAAATATATAATAAAGATAGCTTTTGTTTGTAAATAACCTTTATTTATCTGTATCTCAATATCATAAAAGTATGTGACTACAGTGTATGCAATATTAATCACAAATATAAGAAATATATCTTTGTTTAATGAAATATATGTCCATTTAGCTTTCCTGAATACACACCCTTGTCTTTATCTATTTTAATGTGTTTTCCACTACATTAAATGTACAAAAACAATTTGTATTTATAGTTGGAAGTGGTAAAATGGAATATATTTTACTTCTAAATATTCTGTAAGTTCTACAAAATATTTACTTGTAAAAGTTTAGCATTAATACAGAACTATATGTTACTATGTAATATTGCAGAACTTCATAAAGAAATTGAAAAAATGAATAGTTTAAAAGCATCTATTATTTGCCTGTTTTTTATATTTTGTTGTTTACATAACTCATGGGAAAAAGTTCCTAAACCAGATCAAACATGTTTAGCAGAAACAGTACTTTATCAAGCAATTTTGAATATTTTTATTATTATTATAACAACTTCATTTGAATTTGTAACTTTCTTCAAATGATTTTAATGAAACATGCTGTTTTTAGCATATTTTGGATGTTACTTTCTTCCTTTCAGTTCTCCTGTTTTTTTATCATGCAATGAAAATACATGCCTTAATTTCAAATATCTAAAGATAACTGTTTGATGATATACCATTGTTGTTAAGGTAACCTATTTTGTTTTGAACTAGTGTAAAAATTAAATGTCAGAGTAAAGTAAAAGATAAAAAAGACTGATTGCTCGTTTTTGTTTTTGACCATGCTTATGCATGGAAACAATGTATTTGTATAGCAGATTTTGATCACATTCAGCTATGGTCATCTAAATATATAAAATTGCTTGTCCTGACTGACTGACTGACTCACTCACTCACTGATTCATCATTGCCCAGAGCAGACCGCTTAACCTAAAGAGATGAAATTTGGTAGACAGTTAGGGTACGTCATGGAAACGCACACTAAGAAGGGATTTTTCGAAATTCCTTTGCAGGGGAGAGGATTAAGGCTTAACCGGAAGAATGGCTTCTACTGTAATATTTTAGATGCGATTTTTTTGTTTCTAACTGCGTTTTAGTAGGGTATGCCATGGGAATGCACACTAAGAAGGGATTTGTCGAAATTCCCCCGCGGGTGATTAAGGCTTCATCGAGTACTTAGGTGTATTAAATTAATAATGTTTCAGACATTGTTATAAATATTTTTATATATTTTGATTTTAAAAATGTTCAAATTGTTTTAAATTCAAATTTGTTATTGCATATTGGTTCGATTATAGAACGATTGTAAACGTTCCAGAAAATTGATCAAATTGAAAATAGTTCGTTTGTTTCTCAGCAATTCTCATCATTCTCAGCGGTAGGTGTTATATAACAATTACTATTGGTTGTTGAAATACTGAATATAAATGGAGTTTGCTTGCAAAATCCATGCTGGCAAAGCCATGAGTAACAGCTAGTTAGTGTATAATCACACAGTTGGCCATTCTGTGTATCCGGGCTCTCTATTTCATATTACTGTATAGTACTGCAAACCTATAACCATAATGCACTATACCCATGAATGTTGTGCATTGTATCTATCTACAGCACTTAATGTAATGATGAAAAACAAAATGACCAGTAGTTCAGATTACAAATTTAACTTTAGATGTTACTAAAATTACAAATAACTTGAGATTCTAGTTAGTTTATTTTAAGGAAAACAGTTACTTTTGAATTTTGTGAATTTCTAATGAAGTAGTTTGTCTACATAAAATACTAAATACAAGTCATTACTAATTACAAGCCCTAAAGAACTAATATTTACTAGTTGAAATTATTTAAAATAGTGTAATGTAGAAAAATATTAGAAACTATTGCATTTCATATTTTCAATTAACATATTTGGTTTTTAAACTTCCAAAGTAAATGGACTTAATTAGGACTTGAATAATGATACAAAGAATATCATGGTTGAATCACAGATAATTTTTTCCAAATTATGTTTGGAAAACTTGTATATTTTATAGAAGTGAATATTTTCTTTAATTTATTTTTACAAGAAAATATAAATGTAGAATATGTAAAATGACACAAGATAGTTTGAAAGCATTAAAATATTTATATTTTATTTTATTGACTTATCATAGTAAAAAACTTTTGAGTTAAGGCTAAGTTGTAAATTAGTAAAAATTTATAACTTAGCCTTAACTCAAAAGTTTTTTACTATGATAAGTCAATAAAATAAAATATCCTTTTTTTTATCCTATTTTATCCTAATAATTTAAATATAAAATTTTATCCTAAGTTGTAAATTAGTAAAAATTTATAACTTAGGATAAAATTTTTTTGAATTATAGCTATGATTTTATACTAGAAATATTTTTTAAAAACAGTATAATAATGTGAATTTAATAATAAATGTAACAATATAATGAATTCAATAAAATCAAACTCATTACTTTATATTAAAAAGAAAATACTTAGTGTCAATGTTGGAAAATGTTGACAACTGTTTTTATATGTAATATCGCTGATATCTAAAACGTTGATAAAAATGTTTTAATGAATCCCTTATTAGTCATTATTATCCCATATTGGTTATATAGAAAATTGTTTTTTCATTTTTGTCTAAAGTCATTAAAAATTCTTTAGAAAATGTGAAAATTCTTTAATGCATTGTAGATATATTCATGTATCCATAATTTTTCTCAAAACTGTTAAAGAACATGCATCTTGCCTATAGTTCTTTTTTATTCATTTTCTGTATTCGATTCATACCTTTGACATCAAACACCTTTAGGGGATAATTACTGGAAATTTATCCTCTATCTTGTTAGAAGGAATGCTTCACATCTCCTGTCTAATGTGATAGTTATGTGGAGTTTTTTAACCTTTTACCCTGTTGAATTCCTTTTTCTCAGTCAATATATAGTTTTTGTCAGGACAGTTGAGGAGACAGAAATAAAGTTAAAATAATAAAGAAAGCAGGAGTCTTATAACTTGTTAGGGTGACAATTATTGTCACAAGTCATAGTATTAAAGTTATCTGAAACAGTGTTATATAGATATGGGAGCTCCTGTACTTGTAAACAATTTGACTGTATGTCTAAAATTTAAATTTTGCACAGATTCTGAAGCTCTTGCCATTCATGGGGTGATATTGAAGTCAGTCTTTAGCCAGTAATAAATAATTAATATGGATTTATTTCTATTGTATATTGTCAATTTTTGTTTTTACACAGTCTGATGTTCTGTTACTGCTCATGATGTGGTGTTGAAGTTGGTAATGTTGGAATAATGGTGTTTTTTGCTATTAAAAAGAAATTACTAAGCTAAACTATCACTGTAATTAATCAGGCTAATATTATGCCATAATTAATAATTTAAAACTAAGTAATTTACTAGTTTCTAATTATTAATTAGAGATGGTCATTGTCAGGTTTTGACATAAATGGAATGTTCTTTTACAAACATTCCATTTACATCGAAACCTGATGATGGTTGTTTAAAATTGAAGAAAACATTTGTTTACATGACAATTAATTGCTGGTTTAATGGTAATTGCATATTTTTATTTAGATGTCTCTATAGAATAAAGAATAGAGATCTCAAGAGACTGAATAATTTCAAGTACAGGTATATATTATATGTAGGGAGTTAAAAAAGCAGAAATTTTTTTGCATAATGGGAATTTTACTGGATGTTTGGGAAATCCATTGTTTGCGATATGATGAATTCTTGGAACAACAAATGATTTAATGGATTGATCAGTGGCCTGATCAATCCATTAAAACAATATTCTACTGTATATTTTCATTCTTAGTTTTAGTGGCTCATATGGAAAGTCTTACAAATTTGTTATATATTATTATTTAATTTTAGAGTATTTCAATACTCCTGTACAGTATATCTTTAGGCAGGGCCCACTCTAGGGGTGGCAAATCTAAAGGGCGGCATTTTGGTTATGAATGTGGCAAAATATTTATAAGTTAAATACTTAATTAATTAAAATTGTATATTTGTCGATTTTTTTCTGTGGCTACAATTACCTTGCAATTTACATTTCATGTTTTTTATTTTTGCCTAAAAGCTAAGAAAATATATGCATTCCTTAATTCTGAAGAAAACAACCATAAAAGAGGGCTTTTGGCAAAAAGGAAAGCATAAGTAAGAATGTTAAATTTTGTCCCAAACCTTAGTGTTACCTTAAGAATACTGCTGAACATACCAATAACTGTAGCTAGTGGGGGAAAGGAGTTTCTCTAAATAAAAATTAAAAATTTTTTACGTTCCACTACCATGCAAAATCATCTTAATAGTTTGGCTATTTTGGCAATTGTGCATGAAACCTGCTGATCAAGTAAACTTAAGAGAGTTAATAAAAAAAGTTTGCAGAACTAAAAGTGAAAAAAAAGTTTATTTTGATTTTATTATAGTTGATGTACTTTTGTTTAGTTTTTGTAGGATATAAGTTTTTTGTTTGATTGTACAATAATACATTTTTGTAATATCATTAAAAATGCATCTAGTTAACAATTTGTAACTAGGTACAGGTATATTTTAATTTTTACTGTTTCGTACTACTTGATTGTTAATTTTATATTACATGTTTCTCTCTAAATAAATTTAAGGAGCAGCAATTTGTCTTTTTGTCCAGGGCAACATAAATGTTTGAGTGGGTGCTGCTTTAGGTAACACCTCATGGTGTTTTGACATCCATTTTGGAAAGCACTGATATATGCCATTGTGAGTCAAAAACATGAAAATACAGTAATCTCTAAATTCAGTTTTATTTTACTTCTATATTTCTCATATAATTGATTAAATTTTCTTTTTATACAACACTATGGTTTTCTTTCTTTTAATGGATTTGATAATGTTATTTAGGAAGATATTTTGTCTGGAATGCTTTGCCATACAAAATAGCAAATTGAAGACTTTTCTGATGATACAATCAAAATTTCAATTTGGATACTCTTCAATTGAATGTCAGCATTATTTAAAGTTGTATATGCTGAGATTGAACAAAAAATATGAATAATAATTAATATTAAATGTTGTACAGTAGAGTCCCGAAAACTCGGAACTCGATAACCCGGCAGTCCAGATAACTTGGCGCAAGCTGTTATCCTCCCTTCTTTCTGCAAATGATGATGGTCAAGGTCTTATCCAGAACTTAAAGAAAATTAACCTATTGGATGTTGTTGGCTGGGTGGTGGATGCCTGGAACGAGTTAGTCATTAACACTAGTTCATTCCTTGTGAAAACTCCTTGATCACGAGGGAAATGAGTTTGTTGAACATGATGATGCAGAAAATGTAAACTTACTCGATCTCTTGAAAAGAGTTCCTGGATGTGCAGAAGCCGATGAAAATGACAGTGGTCAAACAGTCGAAAATCGTCAAACAGTGGTTCCAGAATGATACTGAGCAAGACATTATGTCTGATGCAGAAATTATTGCTGCTGTCACTGTTAATGAAAAAATACCAGAATATGATGAAGACATTGACGTTGAGGATTCCACCGTACAAGTTCCTAAAATATCATAGTGAGGGACTAAAGGCTGTCGAAACCGCTCTTCAGTATTTTGAACAACAAGGTGCATCGGTAATGGACTTACTGTTCCTTCGTTTTCTTTGTGATGAAGCAGCAAAACACAGAGTGCATTGCGGAGACAACAGGACATTACTCATTTCTTTAAAAAAAAGTAGCCAGTTTTTCAAAAGTTGGCTAGTCAATTTTCATTATAGACAGCTTTATGCCTCATAAAGCATTTTTCTGAGGTCTGTCTTATCAGGTAAATTACTGTACACTGTATTCATTAATTTTCATTTTCATGTAGTAAAGGCTCTATGTCTTCATAAAGTATGTACTTTTCCTTTGTTTAAGTGTATTTGGGCGGTTTATTCTGTTGTATTCTCAAGCAAACAATATATACAAATACAGTACAGTATTTTCTGAGAAAACACTTGTACTTATTCTTTTTTAACCCCATTCTTGATAACCTGGCATTTTCACAAACTCAGCCACCCTTCAGTCCACATTAGGCTGAGTTTTTGGGACTCTGCTGTATTAGAAAACAAATCAATAAATTTTAGCAAATTCTTTACAAATAGCTTGTTTTTATTTGGGTAAAGGTAAAATTTAAATGGCATTTACATGTACTAAAGTTAAGAGAACAGAATTTATATTAAAAAAAAGTTAATCAAAAACAGATACTAATGGATTATTTAGGTTAGTGTTTCTCAATGGGGGTGATATCGCTCCCATGTGGGCATTTTTCCATGTTGAGGGGGCGATTAGTAACAATTTATATTTTGGGAGGCGAAAAACAATTTTCTGGGCGATACAGTAAAACATTATATTAAGAATAATTAGATATTTTTATCATTATATTGTACAATAGTTAAACAAATAACATTATACTAGTCACTAGTCTATTCAGTGCAGTACAAATTTGGCGTTAGTCTTGGTCCTCGGCATCAGAATTTTGAAGTGAAGGGGGCAATAATAGGTAACGATTTTATTGAAGGGGGCGACGATTCGTTAGAGGTTGAGAAACACTGATTTCGATATTAGTGAATAAATTTACTAAAATTTATATCAGTATTTAATAATTTTTGTATACTTAATTTTTTAAAATTGTTCTCATAATTTTGATAAATTATTCAAATAATGTTCATAATATATCTTTATCCAAAAAAACTTATTAGAAAAATGTTAACCTGAATAGAAAACTATTCACACATTTACTTGTTTGTTTCTGAATATAGCATATTATGAATAATTTTTGATGTACTACTATTTTGGAAATATGCCAAATGTTAACAGTAAACTGAATTTAGAATGCTATTTTATATAATTAAATAAAAAAAGATCTTAGATAAAAACTAATTGCATAAATAAAAAGTTTTAATTAAATCTATATTCTTGAAATAATTACTTAATTTTAGCTAAATGGATTTTTCAAATTAAATAAAATTTTATTAAATTTGTGATTTAAAAACTAAAATAAATAAATTTAAAAATAAATTCAAGTTTTCAAATACTAGTATTACATTTATTTTGAATTAAAATAAACATATTAAAAATTAGTACTTCAGACATGTGTGTTTTGAAATGCTTATTTCAGTTAAATTTCTCAATTTACAAAATTAATTTATTAAAATAGAAAATAAATGAATCTTAGAAATTCTTATGAAAAAATTAACAACTTATATTTCATAATGAGGTTTACAGAAATTTTTATTAAAACATTTCAAATATGAGGTAATGAAGATGTTTTGATTATCTGTGATCTGATTTTAATTCATCAAGCTATCAAAATTTACCATTATTTGTATGCAGTATTTCTGTTTATAAAATTATTAATAGGAAGTTCTAAAAAAAAATATACATTTTCATTAAAAAGTTAGATATAAGTTAAATGTTTAGTTTCTAGAAAATAGAAATTTCTAAGTTGTGTTTTTGCTAGATCTATTTGAACAATGATATAAAGCTGTTTCTATATGGGAAATGTATGCACAGATTTAAGTAACCCAAATTTAGTATTGAATTAATTTAGAGAAAGAATAAGTGAAACATTTCTATCACATGTGTGTCATTTTTTAAGTAGGCTTGTTTTCCTAGTATCCATTCTCTCTCAATGCACTCAAAAGTATTTTTCAACAAAAATTAGAATTAATCAGTAAGTCTGGTGATAGAAAAAAGTTTTTCCAGGCATAATTAAATCTCTCCTAACCTATCTTTCAAAAATTCTTAAGAATAATTATGGATTCTAAAATCTGATAGTGAGATATGAAATTTATTTAACTTTATTATTTTCTATTGATGATTTTAATTTTTTTCTCTTGTCTATTATTTTAAGTTTTTTGAAGAATAATCTATAAATATAGTCCTTTAAATTTAAATTTAATTCTTCTCAGTACAGCACAGTTAAGTAGTATTAAATTAAAAAACATTAATTTAAAAAATTAATTAAAAATGCCAGGATGAATTAATACATTTTTGTGATATTTTTGTGAATTAAATTTGTAGTATTAAATTATTATAACTGCTTGATTAGCCACTCTCTCCAGCATGTAGAACAATATCTTATTACTGTACAAGGTAAGGTTTTCAATAGTTCTTTCAAGCTCATATCTTTTCTATTTTATTGAATCTATTTGTCAGTTCTTTCCTTTGGGAAGCCACACTCAATCAGTAGATACTTGATTAATTAGGGATGTGCATTTCAGGTTTACTATTTGGCCTCTTCAGACTCTTATAACAAAAAAAAGAAAAAGAAAAAACTAGTGAAAGTCTATGAAACTTGGCACTATTATGATACTAATAATAAAACAATACTATTGAAGTTCTGGCTACCAAAAAATATTTAATCAAATGTTTTTGACCTTCACTTAGTTCATTCTTAGCTGTCAGAGCAAATGGAATNAATGTTCAAACCGTTTTAAATTCAAATTTGTTATTGCATATTGGTTCGATTATAGAACGATTGTAAACGTTCCAGAAAATTGATCAAATTGAAAATAGTTCGTTTGTTTCTCAGCAATTCTCATCATTCTCAGCGGTAGGTGTTATATAACAATTACTATTGGTTGTTGAAATACTGAATATAAATGGAGTTTGCTTGCAAAATCCATGCTGGCAAAGCCATGAGTAACAGCTAGTTAGTGTATAATCACACAGTTGGCCATTCTGTGTATCCGGGCTCTCTATTTCATATTACTGTATAGTACTGCAAACCTATAACCATAATGCACTATACCCATGAATGTTGTGCATTGTATCTATCTACAGCACTTAATGTAATGATGAAAAACAAAATGACCAGTAGTTCAGATTACAAATTTAACTTTAGATGTTACTAAAATTACAAATAACTTGAGATTCTAGTTAGTTTATTTTAAGGAAAACAGTTACTTTTGAATTTTGTGAATTTCTAATGAAGTAGTTTGTCTACATAAAATACTAAATACAAGTCATTACTAATTACAAGCCCTAAAGAACTAATATTTACTAGTTGAAATTATTTAAAATAGTGTAATGTAGAAAAATATTAGAAACTATTGCATTTCATATTTTCAATTAACATATTTGGTTTTTAAACTTCCAAAGTAAATGGACTTAATTAGGACTTGAATAATGATACAAAGAATATCATGGTTGAATCACAGATAATTTTTTCCAAATTATGTTTGGAAAACTTGTATATTTTATAGAAGTGAATATTTTCTTTAATTTATTTTTACAAGAAAATATAAATGTAGAATATGTAAAATGACACAAGATAGTTTGAAAGCATTAAAATATTTATATTTTATTTTATTGACTTATCATAGTAAAAAACTTTTGAGTTAAGGCTAAGTTGTAAATTAGTAAAAATTTATAACTTAGCCTTAACTCAAAAGTTTTTTACTATGATAAGTCAATAAAATAAAATATCCTTTTTTTTATCCTATTTTATCCTAATAATTTAAATATAAAATTTTATCCTAAGTTGTAAATTAGTAAAAATTTATAACTTAGGATAAAATTTTTTTGAATTATAGCTATGATTTTATACTAGAAATATTTTTTAAAAACAGTATAATAATGTGAATTTAATAATAAATGTAACAATATAATGAATTCAATAAAATCAAACTCATTACTTTATATTAAAAAGAAAATACTTAGTGTCAATGTTGGAAAATGTTGACAACTGTTTTTATATGTAATATCGCTGATATCTAAAACGTTGATAAAAATGTTTTAATGAATCCCTTATTAGTCATTATTATCCCATATTGGTTATATAGAAAATTGTTTTTTCATTTTTGTCTAAAGTCATTAAAAATTCTTTAGAAAATGTGAAAATTCTTTAATGCATTGTAGATATATTCATGTATCCATAATTTTTCTCAAAACTGTTAAAGAACATGCATCTTGCCTATAGTTCTTTTTTATTCATTTTCTGTATTCGATTCATACCTTTGACATCAAACACCTTTAGGGGATAATTACTGGAAATTTATCCTCTATCTTGTTAGAAGGAATGCTTCACATCTCCTGTCTAATGTGATAGTTATGTGGAGTTTTTTAACCTTTTACCCTGTTGAATTCCTTTTTCTCAGTCAATATATAGTTTTTGTCAGGACAGTTGAGGAGACAGAAATAAAGTTAAAATAATAAAGAAAGCAGGAGTCTTATAACTTGTTAGGGTGACAATTATTGTCACAAGTCATAGTATTAAAGTTATCTGAAACAGTGTTATATAGATATGGGAGCTCCTGTACTTGTAAACAATTTGACTGTATGTCTAAAATTTAAATTTTGCACAGATTCTGAAGCTCTTGCCATTCATGGGGTGATATTGAAGTCAGTCTTTAGCCAGTAATAAATAATTAATATGGATTTATTTCTATTGTATATTGTCAATTTTTGTTTTTACACAGTCTGATGTTCTGTTACTGCTCATGATGTGGTGTTGAAGTTGGTAATGTTGGAATAATGGTGTTTTTTGCTATTAAAAAGAAATTACTAAGCTAAACTATCACTGTAATTAATCAGGCTAATATTATGCCATAATTAATAATTTAAAACTAAGTAATTTACTAGTTTCTAATTATTAATTAGAGATGGTCATTGTCAGGTTTTGACATAAATGGAATGTTCTTTTACAAACATTCCATTTACATCGAAACCTGATGATGGTTGTTTAAAATTGAAGAAAACATTTGTTTACATGACAATTAATTGCTGGTTTAATGGTAATTGCATATTTTTATTTAGATGTCTCTATAGAATAAAGAATAGAGATCTCAAGAGACTGAATAATTTCAAGTACAGGTATATATTATATGTAGGGAGTTAAAAAAGCAGAAATTTTTTTGCATAATGGGAATTTTACTGGATGTTTGGGAAATCCATTGTTTGCGATATGATGAATTCTTGGAACAACAAATGATTTAATGGATTGATCAGTGGCCTGATCAATCCATTAAAACAATATTCTACTGTATATTTTCATTCTTAGTTTTAGTGGCTCATATGGAAAGTCTTACAAATTTGTTATATATTATTATTTAATTTTAGAGTATTTCAATACTCCTGTACAGTATATCTTTAGGCAGGGCCCACTCTAGGGGTGGCAAATCTAAAGGGCGGCATTTTGGTTATGAATGTGGCAAAATATTTATAAGTTAAATACTTAATTAATTAAAATTGTATATTTGTCGATTTTTTTCTGTGGCTACAATTACCTTGCAATTTACATTTCATGTTTTTTATTTTTGCCTAAAAGCTAAGAAAATATATGCATTCCTTAATTCTGAAGAAAACAACCATAAAAGAGGGCTTTTGGCAAAAAGGAAAGCATAAGTAAGAATGTTAAATTTTGTCCCAAACCTTAGTGTTACCTTAAGAATACTGCTGAACATACCAATAACTGTAGCTAGTGGGGGAAAGGAGTTTCTCTAAATAAAAATTAAAAATTTTTTACGTTCCACTACCATGCAAAATCATCTTAATAGTTTGGCTATTTTGGCAATTGTGCATGAAACCTGCTGATCAAGTAAACTTAAGAGAGTTAATAAAAAAAGTTTGCAGAACTAAAAGTGAAAAAAAAGTTTATTTTGATTTTATTATAGTTGATGTACTTTTGTTTAGTTTTTGTAGGATATAAGTTTTTTGTTTGATTGTACAATAATACATTTTTGTAATATCATTAAAAATGCATCTAGTTAACAATTTGTAACTAGGTACAGGTATATTTTAATTTTTACTGTTTCGTACTACTTGATTGTTAATTTTATATTACATGTTTCTCTCTAAATAAATTTAAGGAGCAGCAATTTGTCTTTTTGTCCAGGGCAACATAAATGTTTGAGTGGGTGCTGCTTTAGGTAACACCTCATGGTGTTTTGACATCCATTTTGGAAAGCACTGATATATGCCATTGTGAGTCAAAAACATGAAAATACAGTAATCTCTAAATTCAGTTTTATTTTACTTCTATATTTCTCATATAATTGATTAAATTTTCTTTTTATACAACACTATGGTTTTCTTTCTTTTAATGGATTTGATAATGTTATTTAGGAAGATATTTTGTCTGGAATGCTTTGCCATACAAAATAGCAAATTGAAGACTTTTCTGATGATACAATCAAAATTTCAATTTGGATACTCTTCAATTGAATGTCAGCATTATTTAAAGTTGTATATGCTGAGATTGAACAAAAAATATGAATAATAATTAATATTAAATGTTGTACAGTAGAGTCCCGAAAACTCGGAACTCGATAACCCGGCAGTCCAGATAACTTGGCGCAAGCTGTTATCCTCCCTTCTTTCTGCAAATGATGATGGTCAAGGTCTTATCCAGAACTTAAAGAAAATTAACCTATTGGATGTTGTTGGCTGGGTGGTGGATGCCTGGAACGAGTTAGTCATTAACACTAGTTCATTCCTTGTGAAAACTCCTTGATCACGAGGGAAATGAGTTTGTTGAACATGATGATGCAGAAAATGTAAACTTACTCGATCTCTTGAAAAGAGTTCCTGGATGTGCAGAAGCCGATGAAAATGACAGTGGTCAAACAGTCGAAAATCGTCAAACAGTGGTTCCAGAATGATACTGAGCAAGACATTATGTCTGATGCAGAAATTATTGCTGCTGTCACTGTTAATGAAAAAATACCAGAATATGATGAAGACATTGACGTTGAGGATTCCACCGTACAAGTTCCTAAAATATCATAGTGAGGGACTAAAGGCTGTCGAAACCGCTCTTCAGTATTTTGAACAACAAGGTGCATCGGTAATGGACTTACTGTTCCTTCGTTTTCTTTGTGATGAAGCAGCAAAACACAGAGTGCATTGCGGAGACAACAGGACATTACTCATTTCTTTAAAAAAAAGTAGCCAGTTTTTCAAAAGTTGGCTAGTCAATTTTCATTATAGACAGCTTTATGCCTCATAAAGCATTTTTCTGAGGTCTGTCTTATCAGGTAAATTACTGTACACTGTATTCATTAATTTTCATTTTCATGTAGTAAAGGCTCTATGTCTTCATAAAGTATGTACTTTTCCTTTGTTTAAGTGTATTTGGGCGGTTTATTCTGTTGTATTCTCAAGCAAACAATATATACAAATACAGTACAGTATTTTCTGAGAAAACACTTGTACTTATTCTTTTTTAACCCCATTCTTGATAACCTGGCATTTTCACAAACTCAGCCACCCTTCAGTCCACATTAGGCTGAGTTTTTGGGACTCTGCTGTATTAGAAAACAAATCAATAAATTTTAGCAAATTCTTTACAAATAGCTTGTTTTTATTTGGGTAAAGGTAAAATTTAAATGGCATTTACATGTACTAAAGTTAAGAGAACAGAATTTATATTAAAAAAAAGTTAATCAAAAACAGATACTAATGGATTATTTAGGTTAGTGTTTCTCAATGGGGGTGATATCGCTCCCATGTGGGCATTTTTCCATGTTGAGGGGGCGATTAGTAACAATTTATATTTTGGGAGGCGAAAAACAATTTTCTGGGCGATACAGTAAAACATTATATTAAGAATAATTAGATATTTTTATCATTATATTGTACAATAGTTAAACAAATAACATTATACTAGTCACTAGTCTATTCAGTGCAGTACAAATTTGGCGTTAGTCTTGGTCCTCGGCATCAGAATTTTGAAGTGAAGGGGGCAATAATAGGTAACGATTTTATTGAAGGGGGCGACGATTCGTTAGAGGTTGAGAAACACTGATTTCGATATTAGTGAATAAATTTACTAAAATTTATATCAGTATTTAATAATTTTTGTATACTTAATTTTTTAAAATTGTTCTCATAATTTTGATAAATTATTCAAATAATGTTCATAATATATCTTTATCCAAAAAAACTTATTAGAAAAATGTTAACCTGAATAGAAAACTATTCACACATTTACTTGTTTGTTTCTGAATATAGCATATTATGAATAATTTTTGATGTACTACTATTTTGGAAATATGCCAAATGTTAACAGTAAACTGAATTTAGAATGCTATTTTATATAATTAAATAAAAAAAGATCTTAGATAAAAACTAATTGCATAAATAAAAAGTTTTAATTAAATCTATATTCTTGAAATAATTACTTAATTTTAGCTAAATGGATTTTTCAAATTAAATAAAATTTTATTAAATTTGTGATTTAAAAACTAAAATAAATAAATTTAAAAATAAATTCAAGTTTTCAAATACTAGTATTACATTTATTTTGAATTAAAATAAACATATTAAAAATTAGTACTTCAGACATGTGTGTTTTGAAATGCTTATTTCAGTTAAATTTCTCAATTTACAAAATTAATTTATTAAAATAGAAAATAAATGAATCTTAGAAATTCTTATGAAAAAATTAACAACTTATATTTCATAATGAGGTTTACAGAAATTTTTATTAAAACATTTCAAATATGAGGTAATGAAGATGTTTTGATTATCTGTGATCTGATTTTAATTCATCAAGCTATCAAAATTTACCATTATTTGTATGCAGTATTTCTGTTTATAAAATTATTAATAGGAAGTTCTAAAAAAAAATATACATTTTCATTAAAAAGTTAGATATAAGTTAAATGTTTAGTTTCTAGAAAATAGAAATTTCTAAGTTGTGTTTTTGCTAGATCTATTTGAACAATGATATAAAGCTGTTTCTATATGGGAAATGTATGCACAGATTTAAGTAACCCAAATTTAGTATTGAATTAATTTAGAGAAAGAATAAGTGAAACATTTCTATCACATGTGTGTCATTTTTTAAGTAGGCTTGTTTTCCTAGTATCCATTCTCTCTCAATGCACTCAAAAGTATTTTTCAACAAAAATTAGAATTAATCAGTAAGTCTGGTGATAGAAAAAAGTTTTTCCAGGCATAATTAAATCTCTCCTAACCTATCTTTCAAAAATTCTTAAGAATAATTATGGATTCTAAAATCTGATAGTGAGATATGAAATTTATTTAACTTTATTATTTTCTATTGATGATTTTAATTTTTTTCTCTTGTCTATTATTTTAAGTTTTTTGAAGAATAATCTATAAATATAGTCCTTTAAATTTAAATTTAATTCTTCTCAGTACAGCACAGTTAAGTAGTATTAAATTAAAAAACATTAATTTAAAAAATTAATTAAAAATGCCAGGATGAATTAATACATTTTTGTGATATTTTTGTGAATTAAATTTGTAGTATTAAATTATTATAACTGCTTGATTAGCCACTCTCTCCAGCATGTAGAACAATATCTTATTACTGTACAAGGTAAGGTTTTCAATAGTTCTTTCAAGCTCATATCTTTTCTATTTTATTGAATCTATTTGTCAGTTCTTTCCTTTGGGAAGCCACACTCAATCAGTAGATACTTGATTAATTAGGGATGTGCATTTCAGGTTTACTATTTGGCCTCTTCAGACTCTTATAACAAAAAAAAGAAAAAGAAAAAACTAGTGAAAGTCTATGAAACTTGGCACTATTATGATACTAATAATAAAACAATACTATTGAAGTTCTGGCTACCAAAAAATATTTAATCAAATGTTTTTGACCTTCACTTAGTTCATTCTTAGCTGTCAGAGCAAATGGAATAGAATTTTTTAAATTTAAAAATTACAAATTTAAATTTGAAAAATAAAATAAAAAATATTTAAACACTGTTTTATAATTATTTTTATTTAATTTCACAAAAGTATTGATCTGTGAGGTATTGGAAGGGGGAAAAATTATTTATTGTGACGTTGTCACAATGCCAGGTTGCAACTTTTAATAATAATTTTTTTATTTATTTAATTTAAAATATATACTCTTCACCCCAAATTAATACTGTCTTGTCCTTTATGTAATACTTTCCCTGTTAGCAAGCCACTGTACTGTACATCATACTTTTCCTATTAGCAGCAGAGTCATGATGATCATCTCTCTAATTCCTGTTAGGGAAAATTTTTAAAATTGAAATAATGTGACTTTTGTATCAGAAGTTCGTATATAGTTAATAGGGGCCTCCTGCCCCTATGGTTTCCTGGTCTCTGCTTTCACCTATCTAACTCCATTCTTGAAATTAAGGAAGGACAGATGGATGACAGTGGGAATTTATAGGCATATAAATAATAATATGCAAAAAAATTTTGTTTATATAAATATTCAAATTTAAATAAAAGTACATAAAGTAAAAACCAAAATAAAGAAATTTCAAATGTCTTTAAAATAGAAAGGAGCAAAGAAGAAAATATAACTGTACTACAGTAATTGATCTTAAACATTAGGAAATAACTTAAAATTGACCAAATTTAGCTTTTTTTTTTTTAAGATTGATGATATAGAGGATATCACACTTAGATGCTAACCAAACCCATGTTCTGCCTAAACCTAGAAATGCATATGTGATTTTCTGTTGTAACAAATGAAAAACTATAATCATGGAAAAATAACAATAGGTGTACACTGTGATATATTTATCAAAATTTTGACAAGTTAATGACTCGGATTTCATAGAAACTATGTTTGTAGTAACTTTATTATTACAAATGAAATACTACTATACTATACTGAAAAGTTGACAGTGTGTGCACATTCATGCCTTTCCATATCACTCAGTTCAATTTGTAACAATTGCAATGTAAAAGTAGGTCTGGTTGTATATTTTTAATCACAATTATTTGGCATAAATTGTATGAATTCATATTAAAAACTGTTTCATTTTTGCAATTAAACAATTGCATTACAGAAAACTATGTGCATTTCTAGGTTAACATATATGCATCAAGTTTATTTATTACTGAGTTTGTCCACAGCTGTGAATATATAATTGTTCTAGGAACCTGAGTGGAAGATTAGATTTATTTTTCAAAATAGACTTGTCCCCTACTTTCTTCTGTCTGAAGCCCATTAAATTAATGATTAAGGTTTAAATCTTTATGCAATTAGTAAAAACTGAGAAATGCTCATTTATTCTCTTATTGACAGATCTGAATGAAGAGCCTATATAATAGTCTGTCTTTGAATAATTTCACCATAAAGGCAATATTGGAGTATATATCTGGTACTGATGGGACAATTAATCAGAATTGAGAAAATCTCATTATGATTTCTGATTCTTAAACACGATTTTCCACATTTTATAAGAAAATTAATTTAAGTCAAAGATTAAAAATTTTTTAAATTATGATATTAACAATTAAATATTAGTTTATTAGAAACTTCCATGTTCACAAAGCAGAGATGATGCAACACCCCTATAAAGTATGAGAATGTGATAAAATGATGTCATTCTGCTATACTTAATGAACACTAGATTCTGTATGGAAGAACTTAAATCAGGCTTAATACATCTGAGTAGACCTAAATTATAAATAAAGTGCAGTTAGTGTAACACACAATTTTTTATCTTAATATTTCCCACTTAAAAAAAAATTTGAAATGTTTCCCTTTATAATTATAACTTCAAAAAGTAATTGGTATACCAAGTAATTAAACTTTTACCTATTTGAACATTATCAAAATTTAGTCAAATTAATCTACAAAAGAGAATTATTTGTTAAATTTCAATTTTGTGATATGAAAACAAACATTTGAATTCATTGTTTCTAAAAAGACTATTTCTGACCTTCCTCAATTATTCTCCACCTCTTTAAGTTTGAGATCAGCCTTTTATCACTTAAACTGCAAAAACAAGTTATTTCAATTAATTATTATTTTTTAAATTTTCTATTACAACATTAATTTTGATCACTGTATTATTTATAAAAGTTTTAATGAATTATATACATCTGTAAATAGTTTATTATTGGAAAAAATAACAATAACTAAAGATTTTCTATATTTTTGAAATTGTATTGTAACAGATACATCTTTTGAAGTAGAAATATATATTAACTTTGTAAAACTAAATATTAAAGAAAATGTTTGATATTTCATGGAAATTGTGCAGTATGGCTATAGAATGTGTGTACAGTGTCACTGTACTGTACATCTGTTATTTTCTTTAATGGCATCACTCCATCTCATGAATATTTAAATTAATAAATTTATTACAAAATTAGGCCCAACCTAATGTACTAAATTTAAAATATCCTAATGTAATTTGAAATATAATAAATTAATATTTTATCAGTAAGAATGTCAACTCAAAACAAAACAAATGACACTTTCAAGAATTTTATAATTATAAGAAACAGCAAAAATATGTATGTAATTTATAGTAAATTTTTATTATTACACATTATAATTGAAAAATTAAATTTTGTAGTTTTGTTGTTTCCCATAGCAGTGCAGTTTAATGGAACTTTATATCACAATAAAATATTGAAATTCTTTTTGTATTCAGAATATTTTAAGAATGTAGGGCTACACTATAGTTTTTCTGAATTGGACTAACATTTTTCACAACTAATTAGTCAAATTGCTAAACAATTTTTCCTGGCAGTGAGTGTCCTGTATTAATGTCTTCTATAAATTTAAAAACAACTTTTTACCAAATCATCTCTATAACATAACATCAGTTTAATATACTAGCATATTGTTTGATGATGGGACCTTATATCTAACATATTGTAATTTTTGCAAAATTATTGGATGCTGGATACACCATAGGAAGTCCCGAAGATGCCTATCTTTGCTATATCCTATATTACATTAAGGTTCCATTCTGCATACATTCCATAAGGCTGATGTTATCTATAGTATTTTGATGAAATAGTTATTTCAACTTATACATAGTAAATTTTTACTATGTATAAGTAACTATGTATAAGTATTAAATATACATAGTAAAAATTTATTAAAATGTACTACTATTAAAAAATAGCATAATTAAATAAATTTTGCTTTATAGAATTTAAGATGAATTACTAAAACTTAGGTGTTAAATTTAGATTTTTAATTTAATACTAACAAGAAGAAAAATCTATGACATTTCAAACAAATCTTTATTTTATAGAGTTCAGGAAAGAGTTCAGTTCTAGAAAGTTTAGTTGGTCGTGATTTTCTGCCCAGGGGACTTGGAATAGTTACAAGACGTCCATTAATATTGCAATTAGTTTATGTTCCAAAGGATGATACAACTTATCGTTCTGCTGCAGAAGGTAATTAAATTTTTAAAGTAAATTTTTAGGNTAATTTAAATATAAAATTTTATCCTAAGTTGTAAATTAGTAAAAATTTATAACTTAGGATAAAATTTTTTTGAATTATAGCTATGATTTTATACTAGAAATATTTTTTAAAAACAGTATAATAATGTGAATTTAATAATAAATGTAACAATATAATGAATTCAATAAAATCAAACTCATTACTTTATATTAAAAAGAAAATACTTAGTGTCAATGTTGGAAAATGTTGACAACTGTTTTTATATGTAATATCGCTGATATCTAAAACGTTGATAAAAATGTTTTAATGAATCCCTTATTAGTCATTATTATCCCATATTGGTTATATAGAAAATTGTTTTTTCATTTTTGTCTAAAGTCATTAAAAATTCTTTAGAAAATGTGAAAATTCTTTAATGCATTGTAGATATATTCATGTATCCATAATTTTTCTCAAAACTGTTAAAGAACATGCATCTTGCCTATAGTTCTTTTTTATTCATTTTCTGTATTCGATTCATACCTTTGACATCAAACACCTTTAGGGGATAATTACTGGAAATTTATCCTCTATCTTGTTAGAAGGAATGCTTCACATCTCCTGTCTAATGTGATAGTTATGTGGAGTTTTTTAACCTTTTACCCTGTTGAATTCCTTTTTCTCAGTCAATATATAGTTTTTGTCAGGACAGTTGAGGAGACAGAAATAAAGTTAAAATAATAAAGAAAGCAGGAGTCTTATAACTTGTTAGGGTGACAATTATTGTCACAAGTCATAGTATTAAAGTTATCTGAAACAGTGTTATATAGATATGGGAGCTCCTGTACTTGTAAACAATTTGACTGTATGTCTAAAATTTAAATTTTGCACAGATTCTGAAGCTCTTGCCATTCATGGGGTGATATTGAAGTCAGTCTTTAGCCAGTAATAAATAATTAATATGGATTTATTTCTATTGTATATTGTCAATTTTTGTTTTTACACAGTCTGATGTTCTGTTACTGCTCATGATGTGGTGTTGAAGTTGGTAATGTTGGAATAATGGTGTTTTTTGCTATTAAAAAGAAATTACTAAGCTAAACTATCACTGTAATTAATCAGGCTAATATTATGCCATAATTAATAATTTAAAACTAAGTAATTTACTAGTTTCTAATTATTAATTAGAGATGGTCATTGTCAGGTTTTGACATAAATGGAATGTTCTTTTACAAACATTCCATTTACATCGAAACCTGATGATGGTTGTTTAAAATTGAAGAAAACATTTGTTTACATGACAATTAATTGCTGGTTTAATGGTAATTGCATATTTTTATTTAGATGTCTCTATAGAATAAAGAATAGAGATCTCAAGAGACTGAATAATTTCAAGTACAGGTATATATTATATGTAGGGAGTTAAAAAAGCAGAAATTTTTTTGCATAATGGGAATTTTACTGGATGTTTGGGAAATCCATTGTTTGCGATATGATGAATTCTTGGAACAACAAATGATTTAATGGATTGATCAGTGGCCTGATCAATCCATTAAAACAATATTCTACTGTATATTTTCATTCTTAGTTTTAGTGGCTCATATGGAAAGTCTTACAAATTTGTTATATATTATTATTTAATTTTAGAGTATTTCAATACTCCTGTACAGTATATCTTTAGGCAGGGCCCACTCTAGGGGTGGCAAATCTAAAGGGCGGCATTTTGGTTATGAATGTGGCAAAATATTTATAAGTTAAATACTTAATTAATTAAAATTGTATATTTGTCGATTTTTTTCTGTGGCTACAATTACCTTGCAATTTACATTTCATGTTTTTTATTTTTGCCTAAAAGCTAAGAAAATATATGCATTCCTTAATTCTGAAGAAAACAACCATAAAAGAGGGCTTTTGGCAAAAAGGAAAGCATAAGTAAGAATGTTAAATTTTGTCCCAAACCTTAGTGTTACCTTAAGAATACTGCTGAACATACCAATAACTGTAGCTAGTGGGGGAAAGGAGTTTCTCTAAATAAAAATTAAAAATTTTTTACGTTCCACTACCATGCAAAATCATCTTAATAGTTTGGCTATTTTGGCAATTGTGCATGAAACCTGCTGATCAAGTAAACTTAAGAGAGTTAATAAAAAAAGTTTGCAGAACTAAAAGTGAAAAAAAAGTTTATTTTGATTTTATTATAGTTGATGTACTTTTGTTTAGTTTTTGTAGGATATAAGTTTTTTGTTTGATTGTACAATAATACATTTTTGTAATATCATTAAAAATGCATCTAGTTAACAATTTGTAACTAGGTACAGGTATATTTTAATTTTTACTGTTTCGTACTACTTGATTGTTAATTTTATATTACATGTTTCTCTCTAAATAAATTTAAGGAGCAGCAATTTGTCTTTTTGTCCAGGGCAACATAAATGTTTGAGTGGGTGCTGCTTTAGGTAACACCTCATGGTGTTTTGACATCCATTTTGGAAAGCACTGATATATGCCATTGTGAGTCAAAAACATGAAAATACAGTAATCTCTAAATTCAGTTTTATTTTACTTCTATATTTCTCATATAATTGATTAAATTTTCTTTTTATACAACACTATGGTTTTCTTTCTTTTAATGGATTTGATAATGTTATTTAGGAAGATATTTTGTCTGGAATGCTTTGCCATACAAAATAGCAAATTGAAGACTTTTCTGATGATACAATCAAAATTTCAATTTGGATACTCTTCAATTGAATGTCAGCATTATTTAAAGTTGTATATGCTGAGATTGAACAAAAAATATGAATAATAATTAATATTAAATGTTGTACAGTAGAGTCCCGAAAACTCGGAACTCGATAACCCGGCAGTCCAGATAACTTGGCGCAAGCTGTTATCCTCCCTTCTTTCTGCAAATGATGATGGTCAAGGTCTTATCCAGAACTTAAAGAAAATTAACCTATTGGATGTTGTTGGCTGGGTGGTGGATGCCTGGAACGAGTTAGTCATTAACACTAGTTCATTCCTTGTGAAAACTCCTTGATCACGAGGGAAATGAGTTTGTTGAACATGATGATGCAGAAAATGTAAACTTACTCGATCTCTTGAAAAGAGTTCCTGGATGTGCAGAAGCCGATGAAAATGACAGTGGTCAAACAGTCGAAAATCGTCAAACAGTGGTTCCAGAATGATACTGAGCAAGACATTATGTCTGATGCAGAAATTATTGCTGCTGTCACTGTTAATGAAAAAATACCAGAATATGATGAAGACATTGACGTTGAGGATTCCACCGTACAAGTTCCTAAAATATCATAGTGAGGGACTAAAGGCTGTCGAAACCGCTCTTCAGTATTTTGAACAACAAGGTGCATCGGTAATGGACTTACTGTTCCTTCGTTTTCTTTGTGATGAAGCAGCAAAACACAGAGTGCATTGCGGAGACAACAGGACATTACTCATTTCTTTAAAAAAAAGTAGCCAGTTTTTCAAAAGTTGGCTAGTCAATTTTCATTATAGACAGCTTTATGCCTCATAAAGCATTTTTCTGAGGTCTGTCTTATCAGGTAAATTACTGTACACTGTATTCATTAATTTTCATTTTCATGTAGTAAAGGCTCTATGTCTTCATAAAGTATGTACTTTTCCTTTGTTTAAGTGTATTTGGGCGGTTTATTCTGTTGTATTCTCAAGCAAACAATATATACAAATACAGTACAGTATTTTCTGAGAAAACACTTGTACTTATTCTTTTTTAACCCCATTCTTGATAACCTGGCATTTTCACAAACTCAGCCACCCTTCAGTCCACATTAGGCTGAGTTTTTGGGACTCTGCTGTATTAGAAAACAAATCAATAAATTTTAGCAAATTCTTTACAAATAGCTTGTTTTTATTTGGGTAAAGGTAAAATTTAAATGGCATTTACATGTACTAAAGTTAAGAGAACAGAATTTATATTAAAAAAAAGTTAATCAAAAACAGATACTAATGGATTATTTAGGTTAGTGTTTCTCAATGGGGGTGATATCGCTCCCATGTGGGCATTTTTCCATGTTGAGGGGGCGATTAGTAACAATTTATATTTTGGGAGGCGAAAAACAATTTTCTGGGCGATACAGTAAAACATTATATTAAGAATAATTAGATATTTTTATCATTATATTGTACAATAGTTAAACAAATAACATTATACTAGTCACTAGTCTATTCAGTGCAGTACAAATTTGGCGTTAGTCTTGGTCCTCGGCATCAGAATTTTGAAGTGAAGGGGGCAATAATAGGTAACGATTTTATTGAAGGGGGCGACGATTCGTTAGAGGTTGAGAAACACTGATTTCGATATTAGTGAATAAATTTACTAAAATTTATATCAGTATTTAATAATTTTTGTATACTTAATTTTTTAAAATTGTTCTCATAATTTTGATAAATTATTCAAATAATGTTCATAATATATCTTTATCCAAAAAAACTTATTAGAAAAATGTTAACCTGAATAGAAAACTATTCACACATTTACTTGTTTGTTTCTGAATATAGCATATTATGAATAATTTTTGATGTACTACTATTTTGGAAATATGCCAAATGTTAACAGTAAACTGAATTTAGAATGCTATTTTATATAATTAAATAAAAAAAGATCTTAGATAAAAACTAATTGCATAAATAAAAAGTTTTAATTAAATCTATATTCTTGAAATAATTACTTAATTTTAGCTAAATGGATTTTTCAAATTAAATAAAATTTTATTAAATTTGTGATTTAAAAACTAAAATAAATAAATTTAAAAATAAATTCAAGTTTTCAAATACTAGTATTACATTTATTTTGAATTAAAATAAACATATTAAAAATTAGTACTTCAGACATGTGTGTTTTGAAATGCTTATTTCAGTTAAATTTCTCAATTTACAAAATTAATTTATTAAAATAGAAAATAAATGAATCTTAGAAATTCTTATGAAAAAATTAACAACTTATATTTCATAATGAGGTTTACAGAAATTTTTATTAAAACATTTCAAATATGAGGTAATGAAGATGTTTTGATTATCTGTGATCTGATTTTAATTCATCAAGCTATCAAAATTTACCATTATTTGTATGCAGTATTTCTGTTTATAAAATTATTAATAGGAAGTTCTAAAAAAAAATATACATTTTCATTAAAAAGTTAGATATAAGTTAAATGTTTAGTTTCTAGAAAATAGAAATTTCTAAGTTGTGTTTTTGCTAGATCTATTTGAACAATGATATAAAGCTGTTTCTATATGGGAAATGTATGCACAGATTTAAGTAACCCAAATTTAGTATTGAATTAATTTAGAGAAAGAATAAGTGAAACATTTCTATCACATGTGTGTCATTTTTTAAGTAGGCTTGTTTTCCTAGTATCCATTCTCTCTCAATGCACTCAAAAGTATTTTTCAACAAAAATTAGAATTAATCAGTAAGTCTGGTGATAGAAAAAAGTTTTTCCAGGCATAATTAAATCTCTCCTAACCTATCTTTCAAAAATTCTTAAGAATAATTATGGATTCTAAAATCTGATAGTGAGATATGAAATTTATTTAACTTTATTATTTTCTATTGATGATTTTAATTTTTTTCTCTTGTCTATTATTTTAAGTTTTTTGAAGAATAATCTATAAATATAGTCCTTTAAATTTAAATTTAATTCTTCTCAGTACAGCACAGTTAAGTAGTATTAAATTAAAAAACATTAATTTAAAAAATTAATTAAAAATGCCAGGATGAATTAATACATTTTTGTGATATTTTTGTGAATTAAATTTGTAGTATTAAATTATTATAACTGCTTGATTAGCCACTCTCTCCAGCATGTAGAACAATATCTTATTACTGTACAAGGTAAGGTTTTCAATAGTTCTTTCAAGCTCATATCTTTTCTATTTTATTGAATCTATTTGTCAGTTCTTTCCTTTGGGAAGCCACACTCAATCAGTAGATACTTGATTAATTAGGGATGTGCATTTCAGGTTTACTATTTGGCCTCTTCAGACTCTTATAACAAAAAAAAGAAAAAGAAAAAACTAGTGAAAGTCTATGAAACTTGGCACTATTATGATACTAATAATAAAACAATACTATTGAAGTTCTGGCTACCAAAAAATATTTAATCAAATGTTTTTGACCTTCACTTAGTTCATTCTTAGCTGTCAGAGCAAATGGAATAGAATTTTTTAAATTTAAAAATTACAAATTTAAATTTGAAAAATAAAATAAAAAATATTTAAACACTGTTTTATAATTATTTTTATTTAATTTCACAAAAGTATTGATCTGTGAGGTATTGGAAGGGGGAAAAATTATTTATTGTGACGTTGTCACAATGCCAGGTTGCAACTTTTAATAATAATTTTTTTATTTATTTAATTTAAAATATATACTCTTCACCCCAAATTAATACTGTCTTGTCCTTTATGTAATACTTTCCCTGTTAGCAAGCCACTGTACTGTACATCATACTTTTCCTATTAGCAGCAGAGTCATGATGATCATCTCTCTAATTCCTGTTAGGGAAAATTTTTAAAATTGAAATAATGTGACTTTTGTATCAGAAGTTCGTATATAGTTAATAGGGGCCTCCTGCCCCTATGGTTTCCTGGTCTCTGCTTTCACCTATCTAACTCCATTCTTGAAATTAAGGAAGGACAGATGGATGACAGTGGGAATTTATAGGCATATAAATAATAATATGCAAAAAAATTTTGTTTATATAAATATTCAAATTTAAATAAAAGTACATAAAGTAAAAACCAAAATAAAGAAATTTCAAATGTCTTTAAAATAGAAAGGAGCAAAGAAGAAAATATAACTGTACTACAGTAATTGATCTTAAACATTAGGAAATAACTTAAAATTGACCAAATTTAGCTTTTTTTTTTTTAAGATTGATGATATAGAGGATATCACACTTAGATGCTAACCAAACCCATGTTCTGCCTAAACCTAGAAATGCATATGTGATTTTCTGTTGTAACAAATGAAAAACTATAATCATGGAAAAATAACAATAGGTGTACACTGTGATATATTTATCAAAATTTTGACAAGTTAATGACTCGGATTTCATAGAAACTATGTTTGTAGTAACTTTATTATTACAAATGAAATACTACTATACTATACTGAAAAGTTGACAGTGTGTGCACATTCATGCCTTTCCATATCACTCAGTTCAATTTGTAACAATTGCAATGTAAAAGTAGGTCTGGTTGTATATTTTTAATCACAATTATTTGGCATAAATTGTATGAATTCATATTAAAAACTGTTTCATTTTTGCAATTAAACAATTGCATTACAGAAAACTATGTGCATTTCTAGGTTAACATATATGCATCAAGTTTATTTATTACTGAGTTTGTCCACAGCTGTGAATATATAATTGTTCTAGGAACCTGAGTGGAAGATTAGATTTATTTTTCAAAATAGACTTGTCCCCTACTTTCTTCTGTCTGAAGCCCATTAAATTAATGATTAAGGTTTAAATCTTTATGCAATTAGTAAAAACTGAGAAATGCTCATTTATTCTCTTATTGACAGATCTGAATGAAGAGCCTATATAATAGTCTGTCTTTGAATAATTTCACCATAAAGGCAATATTGGAGTATATATCTGGTACTGATGGGACAATTAATCAGAATTGAGAAAATCTCATTATGATTTCTGATTCTTAAACACGATTTTCCACATTTTATAAGAAAATTAATTTAAGTCAAAGATTAAAAATTTTTTAAATTATGATATTAACAATTAAATATTAGTTTATTAGAAACTTCCATGTTCACAAAGCAGAGATGATGCAACACCCCTATAAAGTATGAGAATGTGATAAAATGATGTCATTCTGCTATACTTAATGAACACTAGATTCTGTATGGAAGAACTTAAATCAGGCTTAATACATCTGAGTAGACCTAAATTATAAATAAAGTGCAGTTAGTGTAACACACAATTTTTTATCTTAATATTTCCCACTTAAAAAAAAATTTGAAATGTTTCCCTTTATAATTATAACTTCAAAAAGTAATTGGTATACCAAGTAATTAAACTTTTACCTATTTGAACATTATCAAAATTTAGTCAAATTAATCTACAAAAGAGAATTATTTGTTAAATTTCAATTTTGTGATATGAAAACAAACATTTGAATTCATTGTTTCTAAAAAGACTATTTCTGACCTTCCTCAATTATTCTCCACCTCTTTAAGTTTGAGATCAGCCTTTTATCACTTAAACTGCAAAAACAAGTTATTTCAATTAATTATTATTTTTTAAATTTTCTATTACAACATTAATTTTGATCACTGTATTATTTATAAAAGTTTTAATGAATTATATACATCTGTAAATAGTTTATTATTGGAAAAAATAACAATAACTAAAGATTTTCTATATTTTTGAAATTGTATTGTAACAGATACATCTTTTGAAGTAGAAATATATATTAACTTTGTAAAACTAAATATTAAAGAAAATGTTTGATATTTCATGGAAATTGTGCAGTATGGCTATAGAATGTGTGTACAGTGTCACTGTACTGTACATCTGTTATTTTCTTTAATGGCATCACTCCATCTCATGAATATTTAAATTAATAAATTTATTACAAAATTAGGCCCAACCTAATGTACTAAATTTAAAATATCCTAATGTAATTTGAAATATAATAAATTAATATTTTATCAGTAAGAATGTCAACTCAAAACAAAACAAATGACACTTTCAAGAATTTTATAATTATAAGAAACAGCAAAAATATGTATGTAATTTATAGTAAATTTTTATTATTACACATTATAATTGAAAAATTAAATTTTGTAGTTTTGTTGTTTCCCATAGCAGTGCAGTTTAATGGAACTTTATATCACAATAAAATATTGAAATTCTTTTTGTATTCAGAATATTTTAAGAATGTAGGGCTACACTATAGTTTTTCTGAATTGGACTAACATTTTTCACAACTAATTAGTCAAATTGCTAAACAATTTTTCCTGGCAGTGAGTGTCCTGTATTAATGTCTTCTATAAATTTAAAAACAACTTTTTACCAAATCATCTCTATAACATAACATCAGTTTAATATACTAGCATATTGTTTGATGATGGGACCTTATATCTAACATATTGTAATTTTTGCAAAATTATTGGATGCTGGATACACCATAGGAAGTCCCGAAGATGCCTATCTTTGCTATATCCTATATTACATTAAGGTTCCATTCTGCATACATTCCATAAGGCTGATGTTATCTATAGTATTTTGATGAAATAGTTATTTCAACTTATACATAGTAAATTTTTACTATGTATAAGTAACTATGTATAAGTATTAAATATACATAGTAAAAATTTATTAAAATGTACTACTATTAAAAAATAGCATAATTAAATAAATTTTGCTTTATAGAATTTAAGATGAATTACTAAAACTTAGGTGTTAAATTTAGATTTTTAATTTAATACTAACAAGAAGAAAAATCTATGACATTTCAAACAAATCTTTATTTTATAGAGTTCAGGAAAGAGTTCAGTTCTAGAAAGTTTAGTTGGTCGTGATTTTCTGCCCAGGGGACTTGGAATAGTTACAAGACGTCCATTAATATTGCAATTAGTTTATGTTCCAAAGGATGATACAACTTATCGTTCTGCTGCAGAAGGTAATTAAATTTTTAAAGTAAATTTTTAGGCATAAATATTTAATTTTTTTATTAACTAATAATTTTAAAGTAAGTGAAAAAATGAGATTTTATTTACAAAAGCAGAATTTGTTGTTTGATAAATTAAATCATGTATAAAATAAAATTCTGCATGTAATATAAATTTGTTAATACTGTAGAAATTTGAGAGATGATTATAGCAAAGACATTTAGTTTATTATTTTTTTTACAAAAAATTTAAGAAAATTTTATTTGATTAATTATATGTTTTTGATCTGAAAATTATTTCACTGATACATGAACTTTTAACTTTTCAAAATATAAATTTATTAATAAATCTGAACATATTTATTAGAAATTAGAAAACAAAACAGTAATTCTTAGGATTATTTTTAAAACTTTTAGAATGTAAATAATTAGTTTTTTATTCAACAACTAGCTGCAAGGACCCGCTTCGCTGGGTTTTTGTTTGTGTATAATATAGTTTTTTATATATATAAAAGACTGTTTTTCCAAGTAATCTAGAATCTAGCTGCAAGGACAAGCTTCACTGGGTTTTTATTTGTGGGCAAAAAGTAACGATAGTGAAGATTAAGAGAATTACATTATAGCCAATCTTAACAGTTTTCACAGAATGCAAGAATTATGTCCCCGTTTCCAGACTAATTAGAGAATTTTTACATGAGTCTAAAAATATGTTTGATTTCCCACAAAAAACTGCCTGTAAATCTTGCATGCCGCTTTATATTAACACTTCCTTTGTTACTCAACACTTTCGTTGTTAACACTTCCATTGTTAACACTTCCATTGTTAACACTTCTATTGTTAACACTTCCATTGTTGACACTTCCATTGTTACACATCTTCGAAGTCAGCCACTTTCAACCCCATATCTCCCGCACCCTTATAGCTATTGAGACGCAACCACCATAGTGCACGGATGGAGACTTGGGGCTACTACCACATACAAACACCATTCATGTGCAATGTGTAGTTTTGGCTAAAAAGTGTGAAATATAGGGGGACACATGGCCATTTTTATATATATATATATATAAGATGACAAAATAAAACAAAATAAAGCAATGGAATTAAGACAAAACAGCACCCAAGGGACAACAAAGAAACTAGGGACACAACACTAAAGAACTACAAAAAGTNGTTCCAGCTAATATATATATATATATATATATATATATATATATAGATAAAGTATTATTAAAATTGTGCATTTAATGCATATCCTGTTTTATTGCCTTCTATTTCCTTTTAAATTGTTGTACATGTTAATATTTTTTTTTTAATGCATAAAAATTCAACTAATTTAAATTTACTTAATATTCCATGTTATTCCAGGATTATTTGAGATACCTTTTGTCTACATTGAATAATTAAGGGTTCTACTGTGGGTTTTTTCCTATTAAGGTGTTTAGTTATTTCCAAATTTATCATTGACTATTTTTATTTCTGTATAAACAACTACAGTAGACCCCCCCATAACACGGGTTCATGTAAGACAGATTCGTATAATATGGCGGAAAAATTGTAATTGTGTTTGTATAACATGCTAAAAGAGGTTCATATAACACAGTAAAAGAATGAGACAGATTGTTATGGTCGACTTGTGTCTAGACAGGATTGGTCGAATCTGGACCAATAGTGATTGCCATCCAGCGGCACGCATATATACGGACAGTTTAGGCAGGAAAGTTGAGTTTGCTTTCGTCTGTATGTTGAGAGGTTGTGGTCGTCTCGACAAGAAGTCATTATCGTCTGGCTTATGGCTTTGTGAAATTAAACCTTATTTCATCTAGAGAAAGTACACATCTCTGTTACATACATACTATCAATTAAGCTGTGTTTAAAGTTAAGTGTGTTTGTTAAATAAATTTAAACAGATATTATAATACGTACATCAATTAGGTAAGTCTAATACTTTTATAATTTTTATGTTATCTAAAACTAATCTAAAGTTAATCACTTTGGGCTGTGAATAGCTCATGTATTTGTAAAGTCTAAGTGATTCGTACAACACGGAGCGTATCTACCATGTTATAGGGGGTCTACTGCTACTATTTAACTGGGAAAACAATAAATTTATGTAGAACATCCTAATTCCAGCAGTAACATGAAATATTAATACTACAATGAACATTTTTGGAGATCTTATGTCTTCATCTTCAGGTTCTGAAGTCTTTCAAACATAGAACAATGTTTGTCTATGTTTTTGAAAGACATTGTTCTACATTCAAAAGACTTCAGAACCTGAGATGGAGGCTAAGATCTCCAAAAATGTTCTAGTATTAATATTTTGTTACTGCTGGAGTTTTGATATTCTACATAAGCTAATACTTTTATTTTTTTGACCATTGCCATCTCAATTTGTCCTTAACTTTATCTAGTTCTCAAAATTGTTCAAGAAAAAATATATAAGTTAGATGTTAATATTAAAATATTGAGGTAGTAATTCAGTATAATATCTAAAAATAATTTTAATATCTTTGGTTTGTTTCTTTTGAGCTAGTTTTCTTGCCAACATGGACAAACATTAGCATTAACTAAATCCTAAATATGTGAAATTTTTTCATTTTTTTAGGAACTGTTCATTTAGAAGAATGGTGCAAGTTTTTACATACAAAAGATAAGATATTTACAGATTTTAATGAAGTTAGGAAAGAAATTGAAGATGAAACAGATAGAATGGGGGGTACTAATAAGGTAAATCTTCAAATTTTAAACAGCTTAAAATTATACAGTATAGTTATAATTCATTAGTTTAAATATATTGCATTACTAGATATAAAATTTTATTTAAGTCAGTTATAAAATTTAAATTTAAAAAAAATGTTTCTTTAAAAAGATAACTTTATTCTTTTTTGTGATTTTGCCTTGTCATAGTGAGTTTTTTTAAAGTTAAACAAAAGAGATAAAGCTATCTTTTTAAAGAAATGTTTTTTATAAATTTAATTTTTATAACTGACTTTTTTTTGCCTTGCCATAGTGAGTTTAATTTTCAACTGTTGTGGTTTCGGCCGTAAAACCTATGCTAAAACTGCATGGAAGTAAGCTATAACTGTGTTAGGATGTCCCTCTGAAGTGATGTGCAGCCATATCGCCCAAAAACTATGTAAATGAGCTGGGGCTACTGAACCAAGAATGGGTTCAGATAAAGAAGTTAGTCCAGAAAGAGAAGAGGAAGAAGACAAGTATAACAATAAGTACTTTAAACATCAGAACAATGAATGGGAAGAGTAGAGAGTTGGTTGATCTTATGCAAAGGAGAGTGAACATTTTGTGCCTGCAAGAGACAAAATGAAAAGGAAATAAAGCTAAAGAACTTGATGAAGGATACTTCCTGTTTGTGAGTGGAGTGAATAAGGGAGGAAGGAATAGTTTGTATCATAATTGATAAAGTTCTGAAAGACAGTGTCTGTGGGGTAAACGAAGGTGTGATAGAATTATGAGCGTTAAGTTGGATGTTGGTGGAATTTTCATTATGATTGTGTGTGTGTATGCTCCTCAGCCAAGTAGTGGAGAAGAAGCAAAGACAAACTTTTCGACAGATCTTGACCAAGTTATAATGTGTATTCCTATGAGCAAGAGATTAATCTGTGGGGACAATTTAAATGGTCATGTTGGGAAGAGGAAGAATACAGAAAGAAGAGTTCTTGGGAAGTGGAGTGTGGGAGAAAGACTAGTTGATCATGCTGTGGCTTTTGACCTTGCACTAGTTAACGCCTACTTTGAGAAGAAAGTGAACCAACTGGTTACATACATGAGTGGTGGTAGATCCAGCCAGATTGATTTTTTCTTGTGCCGCAGGAGACATCTGAGAGAAGTGAGAAACAGGAAGGTGTTAAATGGAGAAAGTGTTGCTGCACAACAGAGTCCTCCTGGTGAATTGTGACTTTCCTATGGGCCGTTGTAAGAATTGTGTTAGCCAAATTGAACAAAGGATCAAATGGTGGAGATTGAAAGAGGAAGAATTAAGGAAAGAGTTTAAGGAAAGGTAAAAGTGTTAAAAGAAATCCAGCAAACATGGTGGTTGCTGAATAGTAATTGCATTTTGAAAGTTGGAGAAGAGGTTTTGGGAAAAACTTCAGGGAAGAGATTGCCAGAAGGAAAGGAACTTTAGTGGTGGAATGCTGAGGTACAATTTGCAGTTAATTAAACAAAAGAAAGAGGCAAAGAAAAGGTGGAATTTGATGGGAAGGCCTGAAGATAAAGAAACTTACCATTTAGCAAATAAAATGAATAAAAAGAAGGTGGCTATTGCAAAAGCAAAGGCTTTAGAAGAGGCTTATAAAATTTTCAAAAGGAAAGGTGGTGAAAGGCAGTTGATGAGAATTGCCAAAGCAAGAGATAAGGCATCAAAAAGATTTTACCTCTATTAAATTGATTAAAGGAGTGGTATTACAAGATTACGAAAGGGTCAAGGAAAAGATGGAAAGAATATTTTAGGAATTTATTGAATGAAGAAAACCCCAGAACTTTATATGAGAATGGAGAGACAAATGAAAAAGTAGTGCAAGATATTAACAGAGAAGAAGTGGAAAGTGTACTTAGGAAAATGAAGATGGGGAAATTCATTCTGGTTGAGGCTTGGAGAGGTTTGGGTAAGGAAGGAATTGATATCCTCTGGGACTTTATGAAGAAACTGGCAGCAGGAGAAGCCCAGATGAATGGAGGAAGAGCATTCTTGTGCTAATCTTTAAAGGTAAAGGGGATGTACAGAATTGCAGAAATTAGAGGTATAAAGATATCATTCCATACTATGAAGATTTTGGGAGAAAATTGTAGAAAGACGGATTTGGCAGGAATTTGAGATTGGAGAGAAACAGTTTGGCTTTTTGCCGGGAAGGAATATGACTGATGCTATCTTTGCTTTGAAACAGCTGATGGAAAGGCACGGGGAAATGCAGGAAGATTTGGGTACCCATTGGGACCCCATGTCCTTGGAGGGAAGACCTTACCATTGAATTAGAAGATGGAATTGTAGCAAATTAAATGTGCCAGTTAATGATAACACCCTCCACTTACAATACCTGTAAGTGGAGGGTGTTATTAACAAGCTGGAACAACCAGTCATGAATGGTCCAGAAACAACAGGAAAGTTCAATTGACAGGTACAAGTCTAAAACTGTTAGGTAGCCTGGATGGCCCACATTGTGTAATTGCTGTACCAGTTCATACAAGCTATTACTATGTTCTTAGCTTGTATGAACTGGATAATTCTGTAAATGCTCATTGAGGAGTGTGTGGATGTATCTCTCCAACAAGTCGTTAGGGAATCCGGTTTTGTCCACCACTGGATGGAGTTGCTGACTCTGTTTGAGTTTTGGAAAATGTGAATAACCATGGAGTATCTGATGAGTTCACCATTGACTTAGCTAGAGCTAGCCATTCAGCTAGCTTTGTATGGGAGAAGCACTTAACCCTAGCTTGCAGCTTATCAATGAATTTGAGCTCTATTCTTTTGCATTGTGTCTGTTATATGTACTGTTGCAAACCTCATACATAAGTGTCCCTTTTCACATCTACAAAGGCTTTGCTCTTGTCGACCCTGACGAGGGTAATGTTGTTTCTTCGTAACGAAAAGTTAGTTCTACCATCCTTTACCTTCACCATCTCCGGTGTTCATTTCTCATTCCTGATCTTCATGGTTGTCATCCATTTATAGTATTCCTTCTGTATCAGAGAGATTGTTCAAAAGGATTTTCAGGTCCAGAATGATTGTACAGGAGGTTCTCAAATATGGACCGACATTCACAACCTCCTCTCTTCAGTAAAGATACTGGATCCTTCATTCAGTCACTGACCACAAGGCTAGAAAACCATGCCAGGAAGATAAAGTGATCAAGACATGACAGTCCCTACCTATTATACCATCATAAAACTGAAAACAGACATAACAGTATACAGACAGACAGCCAATACATGACAAATTCATAGAAAAATACCCACAACTCACTGTTAGAGCAGAGGATTGTTGATCAGAAAAGAACAATTATACACAACAATCTTATTGCAGAAAAAAACCAGAACATATCAAACCACAAGTTGTAAAATAATAAAAAAACAAATACTAAATTACACAGAAAATCACACACTTATTGACAGTACTTCAACAACAGCCACTCACGAAAACATACAACATAATCTACAACGTGCACCTCAGCATGAAGACAATAATTACAGCCAGTGACCATGTAGACAGAGAATTAAATAACACATTCACAATTTTATTTCAAGAAACATTCACTAATTATATATAATTAAATTTTACACAGACCACAAATATTCACAGACACAAAATATACAATCCAAATTACAAGAAATGTTATCTTATCTAATTATACACATTTTATCAAAACATATTCCACCAGAATCAACCCTTTCAAACATACATCAGTTTTTGATTTAGTTACTGTAGTTAAATACTATGGTTTTAAATTACATTTATAAACAGACATATTCAAAACACAGACAAATCATAATCGTGTCTGAGAAAGAAGACTAAAAAAAACACAAATAACATTAGACAATAATTAGGCAAGCTGGTACAATACACTAAAACAACATAACACCAACCAAACCTTATGAAAGAGGTTAGGAAAATATTCAGGAAAATTAAAACACACACAAAACATGAATGATACAATATGCACCTACAGAAACATTGATACCCTGAAACAAAAACAGTAGCCAAATCATAGACTCAATACAAAACCTGATAAATAAATAAATCACTGCTAATTTCAAGAAGCCAGCTTTTATTAATTAAAAGAAAGTGTTGCCAAGTTATATAAACTATTATAATATGAAACCTGTATGTTACAAAAACAAAATAAATTATTCACAAACAATTAGGCATTTTTCTACAGACAACTACAATGTTATGTCAACAGAAAAATAACTTGCAGACTACTGATCTGCACTTTGGTCCAACCAGTCACATACAAAAAATAAAACAAGCTCGATCAAATTGGAAGAACAAAACATGCATAATGTTCTAATCATGTTCTGTGTCAAAATAAACATATACAGCATACAAAATACAGTACAAAGAAAACAGTTTGAAGACACCTGGTGTAGACTTTTACAATTTCTGGTAAGAAAAATTTGTCTTCACTGGAAACTAGCCAAAACATTTTACACATAAGTAACAACTGACAAACTTCTTGCATAGGGCATCACATAGATGAAAGAAAAAATAATAATAACAACAAAAAGATGCAACATAGGATAGATCAACAATATCCTTTAAAACATTTTACAAAATTCTTACATCTTACAAATAACATATACTAGCACATTAAACAAAAACAACAATCTCATAGAACAGAAGTCACCAAACTACAGCCTGTGGATCAGATCCAGTCACTGCTGCATTGTGCCACAAATGAGCTAAAATATAATTATTTATATGGAAATATAATAGATTATAGATAAACTTACACTTACTATGTAAAAAAAAAAATTAAAATAAGTAAAAATGCCAAAATTGGTCCAATCTGATTTTTGTATCTGACAGTAATATAATTTTTAGAAAAATTAGTGAAATGAAAAATTTGGCAACTTTTTGCAACTTTGGATATCAGAGGGCTTTTTGTGTAAGTACTTGCAATGAAGTTACTAAGAAAAGTGATTACGAGCTTGCTGCAGCATTCATGTTTGTGTATTGGTAAATAAATATATTGATTGCCTTTATTTTTTGTGTATTCAGTGTACTGTATTGAACAAAATAGTTATGCAGCCAACACTTGTCGTTTTCTTAGTTATCTGGCCAGCTGTGAGAAATGTTTGATGACTCATCATAGACTAACAAAAAAGCTTTGTAGAAACTGCATGGAATGCAAAGAACAGCTATTTGTAAATTGCTATCTGTGACATGCAAAAACAAAACAAATGTACACACAGCATAGATTAAATGAAAGCATTTGCCAGCATCATCACATTTGTGGTTATTCACATGTTATGACTGTTGTGTGTATATGAATGCATCATCAAACATTATAAAACAACTCTATACATATTATCTCACTTCATGTACAGTACAGTACTGTAAGGTCTCATTTTATGCGGTGGATACGTTCTACAGAAAAGCACATATAAAAAATTCGCATAAAAAATAACTTTACTTGCCTTGAAAAAGTAGGGATACGTTCCATAATTTTCTAAAATCACATAAAACCAAAACAACAAGTTAAAATTAACTTAAAACCGCATAAAAAAAGTTTGCAGAAATTAAAAGAAATAGGCTGCTTAATGAATTACTTCGAATGTCTGAAAGAAATTCATATAAAAGCTTAAAATAAACTTGTATTCAAACTTAATTCAGTTTATTTTATTGAAAAGTAATATAGTTTTACATTTTTTTTTTAAATTTTTGGAATGTTTTTTAAGTCTCCAAATTTTTTAAAAATATTAAAAAATATACGGCCAGCTTCACCCTACTTTAAACCCTTGTCCTCCCGCGACGTTTATGAGAATGCCCCGGGAAATCCAACTCCAGCTGTGTTCAAGGTCATCCAGATGTATAAACTGACTCATCGGTGTTAAATTTCACAGAAGGGCAAGACAAAGGAAGTTAAACTTTGAAGCTTTTTCTTCAAAATTAACGCATTTCTTTCGTTTTTTTTAGTTTTAAGTATTTTTAATGTTTAATTACATTTATATCAAAAATTGCTAGGAACTAAAGCGATTAAGGTAGATCTAGCTGTCCTTTACATCCATAAACGTTATATGTCAGTGGAACAAATGGAGTGAGCTTTGAGCGTTCCACGATTTTTGGAGACTGTCTATACACAGGCTTCCTAAACAAGCCTATATGTATGTTTGTCCAAGAAATTTTTGGATGAAATACAAACCGCACCACTTCAAAATCGCATAAAAATAATCCGCATAAAAAGACACCTTACAGTACATGGACAACATAACTGCTTCTACCCACAAACATCCAAGTCACCTATTAGAAATTACACCTGTTTCACTGACATACAAATGGTATTTGTCCCAAGACAAATGCAGAACATTTCTCATAGAAAAATAATTCTGAAGAGGAAGACTGTTTTTATATCTCTCTCATCTGTGGATGTTAGAGTCCATGGATGAGAGCAAGGTGTATAGATATTTAAAATTTCAACAGGCTAAGTTTACAAAACATGCACAAATAGAATGGAGACTAACAAAGGAATATAACAACAGATTAAAGTCTGTACTAATAACTGCTCAATGCAAAACATATATTAAAATCAATAAAAACACACCTATATGCTCATTTGGACAATTACGCTAAAATTTTTAATGTAGTTTTTACAGAAAGCAATTTCTTATTATTACAAGATAATTTATTTATAAATTTTTTTTATGTTTAAATTTTAAAAGAAAATTGTCAAATGTTACACCCACCCATTCCAAGAAAGTTTGACAGTTTCTAATATTATTGATTCTTTTCTTTAAATCACTTTTCAATAGAAAAATGTAATTATGATATGGACTGTCATAAAGAAATTTGTTAGAGCATGTCCTGTTATGAACATGATGTAGGATCATATATACAACTGAAGCTAAAACAATTATTTTTAAGAATGGAATGAATTTTCATAAAAATTACTGTACTCTGATTGCAGAGATTAAGATTACTTGTGTAGTGAATCTGCAATTTTATTGTATTAATAGTTCACTATAGTTCAAGAAAAAATGGGAGATTTTGGGCACACAGTATATCCCTTATTTATATTTCTAAGAAAATTGCATTTATTAAAATTATCATCAGTTTAATGAACAGAAGATTACAAATAGTAATGTCACAACTTATATATTTACAGGGAATTTGTCCAGAAACTATTAATTTAAAGATATTTTCTTCACATGTTGTAAATTTGACTTTAGTGGACTTGCCAGGAATAACAAAGGTATGTGTATTTTTACACTTTGATATTTTAATCCTTGGAATTACAGTAGGGCCTCGATTATCCGACCCCCTATCAACCGACCCCTCAGTTAACTGACCGTCCTAGTCGGCAAATTTCAAATGTCCGCTATTGATGTGGTGCTACAATATTTGGCTATGTCTTGGCTACTTTAATATTATTTTTACATGTTTTAGCTGGCAACACTGGATCGACCATGAAAGGGAGCCAGTATTTAAACGAGGCTTAACTTTCTAATTTTTAACGATACAATAGCGATGATTATTATTTTAAAAAATTTTTGTTAGGCTTAACATCAATGAAAATTCAACGCAAAGTAGGTTAATAGCAATATACTAATATACTAATTACATGGGATATAATAATATACTACACTAATAATGGATTTTTTCATACTTTTCAGTTATCTGCCCTTTCAATTATCCAACCAACCCCAGTCCCCAATTAGCTCGGATAATCGAGGCTCTACTGTATGTGGTATCTGTGGGGCACCTAACATGTATTTTTCAATATCTAAAATTTTGTAAATATCTAAAAAATTTCCATTTTAACTTTTCAAGGAAATTGTATGTGGGCATTCGTGGCTGTTGCTTTGATTGAGCATGATGCAATACAATAGAAATTTAACATAAATATATTCTTACAAAAATGTCATTCCGTACATTCTCTGCTATTTCTTCACTGCTTAACTAATAAGAGTTCCAATTTATTTAAAATGGGAGTGCTGTGTTGTATGCAACAATTTGACATAGTGAGCATCATGTTGATTCTCACTATGTTATATATCATGCAGTGAGACAAAAATTAAAAAGTTAATTTTGATAATGCAAACTGTTAAGTTACAAGTGAATAAATTTTTATATTTTATCAAGACAACATGACAAGAATTTTATCATATAAATGCATTTAACTTAAGTTATGAATTAACTGGCAATTGGCATCATGATTGACAAATTTTTGATGATCCACACATTACTTCTTCAATTGTTACATTTCTCATAAAGAAAACATTCCAGGTTCAACAATCAGCAGAAAATGTTGATGCTTTTTGTAATATTTCTAGCTACTTTAATTATTGAATTAAAGTAATAAATTTTTTGATAATTTCATGGCTACATTGCATTAAAAAAATGAAAATAAAAGTAATCAGTTCTGGCAAAACTGGTTGTTACATGTTAAAAAAATTCTTTGGAATAAAATAAAACAATAACATTATCATTTGATTAATTTACAAGTGAAATGGGCACTTTTGTTTACAGCATAATAAAACATAACAGTTTGTTTACATTGGAGTGGAGTTCATTACTAGCTCTATTGCTGATCTCCATTTAAAGTAATAAGGTTTTCCTATTCTGACCTTGAAAGACAGTTCGTTTTCCAATTACAACAAACCTAATGTCTAATCCACGAAACCAGAGAAAATTTACAGCAAAGTGAAATTTGATATGTTTATTTTATTGCTTTATTATATCAAATTACAATAAACTAAACATAATAAAATATGCATCTTCACCAATCCACAAGTATTTTGCATAATTAGAAATAAGGCAAAATACTGAAATAAAAGATAATTGTACAGTAAAGCCTCAATTATCCAACCCCCCGATTAACCGACCGTCCTAGTCGGCAAATTTCAAATGTCAGCTAGTGATGTGGCGCTACAATATTTGGCTATGTCTTGGCTACTTTAATATTATTTTTACATGTTTTAGCTGGCAACACTCATTCGACCATGAAAGGGAGCCAGTATTTAAATGAGGCTTAATTTTCTAATTTTTAACGATACAATAGCGACGATTATTTAAAAAAGTTTTTGTTAGGCTTAACATTGATGAAAATTCAACATGAAGTAGGTTAATAGTGATATACTAATATACTAATTACATGAGATGTAATAATATACTACACTAATAATGGATTTTTTCATACTTTCCGGTTATCCAACTTTTCAATTATCCGACCAACCCCAGTTCCCAATTGAGTCGGATAATCGAGGCTCTACTGTAGTTTGATATGATGCTGCTGATTTCAGAATAAACAATGGTGTCTGTCTGAAGGCACTTCATGTAACTCCCATAAGGTTAATTTAAATACAGCAAAAACTGGTGAACTTGAACCAGGATAACTAGGGAGTCATGTTTACTCAGTCCTTTTCTTTCTCCGATCATTCTTTATAGGGGATGATGTTAAATAAAACTGGTTAACTTGAATGGAGTTTAGATACAGTATTTTCATAAATGTTCTGAATTTTACATTAAATAAAATAAGTAATGTTCATTTATCTTATAACTAATCAGAAACTTTCTTTAAAGCACAGAAACCACATAAAACTAAAAATAAGCATTGTGACAACAGGCAAAATGATAGCTTCCAGGCAATGTTTGAGACCTAGATACTGTTAAACTTGCCTTTTTTTTTTTTTTTTTAATTATTTATTTGATTGCTGATGGATTTCTCCAACTAGCCAATGTAATAAATAAATAGATTTTTTATAAATTAATTCAAATAACAATTACAGTGTGATTCTATATAAAAGTTGTATCCTTTGCAGAAATATTTTAAAAATATAAGTCATAAATTTTTTTGTGATAGAATCAATCTATTATTTATTTTTAAGTGTAAAATATCACAATTTAAAAAAAATCCTTACTAAACACTTACGAATGAACAGATCAACCTTTTGGAAAAGCATTTCTTGGTAGTTTATTTAACCATTTGGTTGAGCATGTTTTAGTTTCTGGACAATGCTGAGAGTATACATTGATGCAACAATTATATGTAATAAGATCCTGGAAATATCATATGGCTAGTTTTTTATAGGTCACCAGTAAACTGATGCACAAAATCTTGATTTTTAGTTGAACCTTCATAATTCAAAGTTTTTAACTTTAAGTTCAAATTTTTTTCCCTGATCAATTTCAAGTTAACCAGGTTCAATGTATGACAATTAGTATACATTTTCAACTCTAATATTAAAGAGAGTAATATTCTGGAATAATCAGTAGGTTTTAGAATTATCATGATTACAGAAATCAATTTTAAATATAAGTAAAACTAAAAAGAATAAATATTTTCTGTTCATGGATTTGCTACATATGAAAAGTTTGTGACTTCATTGATATATATCAGGTGTGGCCAAACTTTTATCCCTTAGGGGCTACTTTTTTGGTAAAATATAGTCTGCGGACGACTATGAATATGGGCAAACAATTTTAGGATTTTTATATGCGCATACGTTAACATTCATTTGCATTGTTCATCGGGATACATACAAACAGTATGGGTACATTGCACAGACAGTCTATTATTATAAGAATAAATTATCGATAAACATTAATTTAAGTGAAAGCAAATTGTTCAACTTTAGCTTCACGAGCTACTTTCAAAACCTTTGTGATCAACCGGTTGACCGGGGTCTACGAGTTGGCCATCCCTGATATATATTATAATAATAATTAATTATAATAATTCAGAACTGCTGAGGCCATTGAAATTTATAAACAGGTGCAAAAGGGGGGTTATATTAATAAGAAAGACATATTAAATTTGCCACAAGCATGGCAAACATTGCTTGCATTGGATTTAATTTTATATTTATATTTAAAAAATATATTGCAATCTTTAATTTTGAAATATTTTTATTTTATTTTTTTCGTTGTTTATTTTTAAAATTTTTTGAAAGATGTTTTAAAAATTAAATTTTAATATATTTAATGTCATTGAAGTGCAGAATGCTTCATATGTCTAATGTTTAGGTTTATTCAAAGTTTTTTGAAAAGTTTGTTAAATTTTTTATTGAATGTAAAAGCTCATTTAAAGAGTGTAAAAAAAGTTGTTGCAACAACTTTTTTACACTCTTTAAATGAGCTTTTACATTCGATATAGGTTGTAACCTTTTTACCCTTTAAATTGAGCACCAAATTTTACTCCCTTTAATTAAATGAACTTGTACACTCAAATTCAGGTTGTAACCTCAGGAGTCACTAAAGTGCCCAAAAACATTTTTCTTCTTCTATTTATCTATTAAACATCAGTGCTGGAAGTAGCAAGTAAAAGCATTTGTGTGTACTTTTCAGTTAATTAATTTAAATAACTTAAGAATAAAAGCCTCAGAGCTCAACTCTCCATTTTACCAATAAACCAAATAATGGTGAGTGTTCCTTGAGGAGGACAGGACAGCTTGTAGTGTACAGTACAGGGTTCCTATGCACCTGGAAAGTCAGGAATTTTCATTGGTGTTCAGAAAAAGTCATGGAATGTCAAGGAATTTGTTAAAAATTGTCAAACAAAAAGTTAGGGAATTTGCATCCTTGGCTGTCTTGTTGACTTTTTGCTGACAATATGCTTGACTAAGTGTAACTGTTTGCAGGCAGCAAGAAGTAATGTGGTGCAATACAACTTATGAAAAGGGGTGCAGAATATTTTCAATACCCAAAATTTCTCCCAAGTTTACACAAAAATTTACAAAGTACACAAAATGATAAATAATTTAAATGGTATTATTTATCAATTTTCATTTTAATAATTTTGATTGCATAACAAAACAATTGCTGATATTTTTTCCAGTTTATTAATATTTTAAAAATTCAGGAAATTTATTAAAAGAGGCAATTTTAATAAATATATACATTTGTATATGAGTTATATAGAATTTGTTAATGAATAATAAAAAATAATTGTTTATTTATTTTTTCAAAGCCATATAGTTTTTGGTTGTGAATTAATAACAGAATTATAATAATACATTTTATTTTTAATTGTAATAATTTGGCAATTATAAAAAAATACATAACTGTTAATTAGGAAAAATAACTAACTAAAACATTAGAGAAGCAAAACATATCTGCATAGGAAGTCAAATACTGTTTTATTTTGTCAATGTGCATACTGTAAGAGATATGAGGGTCAGGAAATTTGTACAAAGTTGGTCAGGGGAGGTCAGGGAAAATCATAGAAATTAAAACAAAAATTTGAGTATGAACCCTGTGTAGAACTGTGTTGCATAAAGTCAACTGCTAACTCAGTATCCAACATAGAACCAAATCAGCAAAAATAACAACCCAATCTGGAAGACAGACACTCTTTAAATAGTCAATTAGTCCTTTTTTGATTATGGAAAAACCACTCTTTTTAAGCTAGAGTAATGATGAAATATAATATGTCTGTGATCATATAGAGAAGATCACCAGCATTCTCATTTGAAAACTAATATATGGCTAATATAGTGGAACCCCATTTATCTGGATCCTATTAATCCAGATTTCTGGTTTAACCACATTATAAAACACAATCCCTGTCTCAGAAAGATAAGCATACAGAAAATCTATAAATGTAAAAAATCAAAAGATTCCAATTACATTCTTGCCTGAGTGTAAAAAGAATAGATTTGTTTCCTACAAATTGATATATGACATTCATTGTTATGTATTCCGGGGGAATGTTCTTTGAATTTACTTAATATCTTGAAACTTTTCTAATCTTTTAAAGATTTTCAATTTTAAAAAATTGCTACTTTCCTGTTGAATAAAAATGCTGTGCTTCTCATGGCAGTCAGCATGTTAATAAATTTATTGTTTATAACCTCACAAGTTATTCACTGTACACCCTAAACCTCTATTGTTTTGCTGAGTTTTGCTCATCTTCAAACATTTTGAAATAAAGTAAGCACCATGAATATGACATTTAAAGGAAAGAAGACAGTTGTTATGTGGAGGAAAAAACTAGAAATATAAAATAGAAAGTCTATAAACTCTGTTATTTATGTCATTAATGGTTTTTCTGGATTTTCAGTCATCCAAATTGGACACAATCTCATTTGAGCCAGATAAATGGGATTTCACTGTATTTGCAACTTTTTTCTTTTTGTGTATAGAAAGCATTTTACATTATTTGTTCATTTACTTCTCATTTGAGGACTTTATTTTAAAATAGTTTTTAAATATACTTGCAATGATAATGAACACTAAACATTTCCTGAAAGCTTTCCATTCAAAAGATCAAACAAAAGTGGCATGGCTCTTACTTACTTATATATCTTTAAAAATGCTTACTTGCTTTCAAAGCTTGTTTTATTAGCTAAATACATTTACAACATACTGCATATTTTTTTGGCTAATTTTACTGAATCACTCATAATACTTCTTAGTTGATAGCTTCATTAATTGAAATGTGCATAAAATCAAGGAAGTTTTTGCTGGTGAGACTACAATTCAAATGAAAAGTGAGGAAATGTAAAGTCGAGAAAATTTTAACATTGATATTATGGCCTTACAATACAAACTGTACAATTTATACCATGCTATCTTCAAGTATAAATTTCAGTAAAACATAAATTCAGAGATTGTTAAATCAAAGTTTCACTGTAATATGAAACAGACAAACAAATACAAAAGAAGCAAACATTTAAATCATCAGGTGTTTCATTATTTAATGGTAAGAAGACAATAGTTTGTTTTTTTATAAGATAGAGTTAGAACTTAGTAGAATTAGTGTAGTTAAAAATCAGGTCACTCATAACCTCACCATATCAAATACTAAGATATATAAAAAAAAATTCAAATTTGTATATTATGATAAAAATGTGTTACTTTATAATGTACACTATGTATAATATATATATATATATTAATTTTTTATAGGTCCCAGTAGGAGATCAACCTGAAGATATTGAAGTACAAATAAGATCACTAATTTTAAAGTATATTAGTAATCCAAACTCTATTATTCTTGCTGTTACTGCAGCTAATACTGATTTTGCAACTTCTGAAGCTCTAAAATTAGCACGTGAAGTTGATCCAGATGGTATAGTAGCATTTTTTTGATAATTTTTTTTTTAATGTATAATTTAGTAAATATACTCTATGATAATCTGAAACCATTTTGTGACTTTTCTTTGATTCTTAAACACTATGTATTGTAATAAATTCAAACATTTGGCGTTCTATCATCTTTATTTAGTTCAGTTGATACGTGTTTAAAATACACGTTTTGGGTGTAAAATGCTCCTCTTCAGCCAACTAAAATTATATCAAATACATACAGTATGTAAAAGGTTAAAAAATATACAAGTGGTAAAGATATTTTAGAACATACCTCTGGATTATTTATAAACTGGGTATCATGGATGAATACATACTTATACAGCTTACACATTTATTGTTTATCTTCGTTGTTTCCTTTTTGGGGTGACAAAATTAAAAGATGGATGTACTGTCAGTACAAGATTTTTTGCTTAAATCTGTATTCATTCATGATTAAGATGCAATATGATATTAAGTTTCAAATCAAATTCTGTCTTTTACTGTTATATAAAAAATTCGTATTTACTAAATGAAACACAAATAGATATATCCTCGTTAGCTTTACTTTATACTGTCATCTATCACTTCTACTACACAGTTCCATACTAATTAGCATATTTTTACATCGTAAAGAGGTTAGTTCATGATTGATTATAAAAATTTATTAAGAGTTATAAAAAAATTATTTAAAAAAATTATAAAAACTATAAAACATTCTTTCAATTTCTACATTTTTACCTATTTTTGCATTTTTCAAATTCCTTTCACAATACCATAAGCCAATTTTCACTTATTTTTATGCTTAAATTTTTATTTATACAGTTTTTACTTTTAAGGATTTCTACACTTTTTTTAAATTTTCTGTTGTATGTTTCTGTTTCTCTCTGTAAAATTTTTATATTATTTTGGTCTATATTGCAGTCATTAATGTGCAGTGATCGTGGAAGGCAGAGTTCAGTCTGTGATATTTCAGATATACTACACGTTCTTTAAGTCTCACTTTTAATTAATTTTTGTTTTGTTTCTCCTATGTAGAACTTGGTATCATTATAGGTACATGGGATCTTGTATACTATGTAAATAAAGATGATAGAACACTTCTGTGAAATGTTTGAATTTATTACACTACATAATGTTTAAGAATCAAAAAATATACTCTAATTGAAATGAGAATTTGATTATAGTAAAATTTTATTAGATTTTTAGTTAGCAAGAATTAATACAATTTATTTACAATTTGTAAACATTGTGATGATGATGATAAATGTTTAGGATCACTATTATTATTATTTATTCCATAAGGAAGAAACTGTACTGTCTTTTGGTGATGAATTAAATACACACAAGTACTTTCAAATTCAAAATGCCATTCTCAATTGAAGAAAGAATATACTAAATTCATACTTTTGACATTTCATTTAGAAATGTTTAAAGTACTTGTTTGTAAACCAAATATCTTATCACCTCCTTAAATAATAAATCATCCAACACCTGATGCTGAGAAAAACATTTATTTAAAGAATTTGTCATTTTATCCAGTATTTTGATTTTAACATAAAAGTATTCGAACATTCTGATGTTTAAATATTAAGTTAAATATGTTCGAGAATACTTGCATCTGAAGATAGCTTATCATATTAGGTCAAAAACGTTAATGTTTCTTTAAATTGTTAGTTCCCAATAGACCTAGGTCTGTTAAGCAATATTAGAGGGTCAAGGCACGAACAAATTGATTTAAGGACTTTACAGTTTTGGTTAACTTTTAGTAACAAAGGCTTAATCATAAATATTTACAAAATATTCATCTGTCCTAAAACATGAGAGGAACATACTTCTATTCAAATTTACAAGATAAGATAACATGCCAGTACACTATACAAGAAAGGATTGAAGATATTACTTCTCCTTTTTAAAAGAACACAATAATCAACATACCAAAAAATAATGTTTTCCTGAAGTCCTTTGATGGTCCTGTTTTAATATCTTGCAGTTATTTCGTGAAAAACAGGCGTTTTTTTATACGATGGATTCGGATTTCATTCTCATCATTCGAAAGTTTACATGTGTCAGTCCCTTTCTTTTTCTTAACTGACACTCCTACACCACATTGACTGTTGATCACTCAAAAACCGGAATCAGACCTCGACTTTGGACTAGAGTTCCAATATTTATATTTCCCGCCATTGGGTGTGATGTTCAACACACATGATCTTGGTCACTGATCAATCGACAAGCGCAATGGGCCACACCCGTTCACAATCTGGCACCATGAAATAAAATGGAATTTTACAATGGAAAACCTGAAATGACACATGTAATATATATATATATATATCATAAACAAAAACAATACATAGTGCTTGGGCACTACAAAATAAATGTTTTTCTCAGCATCAGGTGTTGGTTGATTTATTACTTGTTTGTTATTACTATGGTTGTTTGTATTTAATTCATCAAGTAAATAAATTTAATGTCAAAAGACAGTACATTTTCTTCCTTATACTATATTTGGCATTGTATATGAGTATATAAATTTTTATTATTTATTCTCTGTGTGGATTTATTCTACTTGATGTGTTTAGTACTATACCAGACCAAAGTAACGGCATGGCTACAGAGAAACTTATAATGAGGTTGTGTGATGATCATGTATGTATGTATTTAAGATTTCCTGACAATGTGATGTGTTTAGTATGGCTGCTTTCTATAGTGAAATGTACATACTGTTGTGAAACCCTAATGTTTCAAGATTTGTGTGTTATGTATGTGGTATAATGCCTGTACAAGAAACACAATAAATACATTATCCATTGTTTAGGCACTTTATTTTTTTCTGATCATGTAGTGATTTTTTTTTCAGTGTGTGTGTACATTATGATTTTATTTTGCTTATCTATCAATGTAATGTATGATCAGATGTGATGGATTTTTGTCTGTGATTATGGTTCATAGTATATTCTGTATGTGATGTTTTCTAAGACCATCTGTAATGTCTATTTATATTATAGTTGATGGATATGTAATACAGTAGAACCTCGAAAACGCGGCTCTCGATAACCCGGCACTCCGGATAACTCGGCCACACCCTAACAGGGCAAAAAAATCCTTAGTTAATAAATTTTCATTATAGACAGCTTTATAAAAGTATAAAAGCTCTCATAAAGTATTTTTCTGAGGTCTGTGTTATCAGGTAAATTACTGTACACAGTGTATTCATTAATTTTCATTTTCATGTAGTAAAGGCTCTATGCCTTCATAAAGGACGTGCTTTTCCTTTGTTTAAGGGTATTTNAGTAGTAGTAGTAGTAGTAGTAGTAGTAGTAGTAGTAGTAGTAGTAGTAGTAGTAGTAGTAGTAGTAGTAGTAGTAGTAGTAGTAGTAGTAGTAGTAGTAGTAGTAGTAGTAGTAGTAGTAGTAGTAGTAGTAGTAGTAGTAGTAGTAGTAGTAGTAGTAGTAGTAGTAGTAGTAGTAGTAGTAGTAGTAGTAGTAGTAGTAGTAGTAGTAGTAGTAGTAGTAGTAGTAGTAGTAGTAGTAGTAGTAGTAGTAGTAGTAGTAGTAGTAGTAGTAGTAGTAGTAGTAGTAGTAGTAGTAGTAGTAGTAGTAGTAGTAGTAGTAGTAGTAGTAGTAGTAGTAGTAGTAGTAGTAGTAGTAGTAGTAGTAGTAGTAGTAGTAGTAGTAGTAGTAGTAGTAGTAGTAGTAGTAGTAGTAGTAGTAGTAGTAGTAGTAGTAGTAGTAGTAGTAGTAGTAGTAGTAGTAGTAGTAGTAGTAGTAGTAGTAGTAGTAGTAGTAGTAGTAGTAGTAGTAGTAGTAGTAGTAGTAGTAGTAGTAGTAGTAGTAGTAGTAGTAGTAGTAGTAGTAGTAGTAGTAGTAGTAGTAGTAGTAGTAGTAGTAGTAGTAGTAGTAGTAGTAGTAGTAGTAGTAGTAGTAGTAGTAGTAGTAGTAGTAGTAGTAGTAGTAGTAGTAGTAGTAGTAGTAGTAGTAGTAGTAGTAGTAGTAGTAGTAGTAGTAGTAGTAGTAGTAGTAGTAGTAGTAGTAGTAGTAGTAGTAGTAGTAGTAGTAGTAGTAGTAGTAGTAGTAGTAGTAGTAGTAGTAGTAGTAGTAGTAGTAGTAGTAGTAGTAGTAGTAGTAGTAGTAGTAGTAGTAGTAGTAGTAGTAGTAGTAGTAGTAGTAGTAGTAGTAGTAGTAGTAGTAGTAGTAGTAGTAGTAGTAGTAGTAGTAGTAGTAGTAGTAGTAGTAGTAGTAGTAGTAGTAGTAGTAGTAGTAGTAGTAGTAGTAGTAGTAGTAGTAGTAGTAGTAGTAGTAGTAGTAGTAGTAGTAGTAGTAGTAGTAGTAGTAGTAGTAGTAGTAGTAGTAGTAGTAGTAGTAGTAGTAGTAGTAGTAGTAGTAGTAGTAGTAGTAGTAGTAGTAGTAGTAGTAGTAGTAGTAGTAGTAGTAGTAGTAGTAGTAGTAGTAGTAGTAGTAGTAGTAGTAGTAGTAGTAGTAGTAGTAGTAGTAGTAGTAGTAGTAGTAGTAGTAGTAGTAGTAGTAGTAGTAGTAGTAGTAGTAGTAGTAGTAGTAGTAGTAGTAGTAGTAGTAGTAGTAGTAGTAGTAGTAGTAGTAGTAGTAGTAGTAGTAGTAGTAGTAGTAGTAGTAGTAGTAGTAGTAGTAGTAGTAGTAGTAGTAGTAGTAGTAGTAGTAGTAGTAGTAGTAGTAGTAGTAGTAGTAGTAGTAGTAGTAGTAGTAGTAGTAGTAGTAGTAGTAGTAGTAGTAGTAGTAGTAGTAGTAGTAGTAGTAGTAGTAGTAGTAGTAGTAGTAGTAGTAGTAGTAGTAGTAGTAGTAGTAGTAGTAGTAGTAGTAGTAGTAGTAGTAGTAGTAGTAGTAGTAGTAGTAGTAGTAGTAGTAGTAGTAGTAGTAGTAGTAGTAGTAGTAGTAGTAGTAGTAGTAGTAGTAGTAGTAGTAGTAGTAGTAGTAGTAGTAGTAGTAGTAGTAGTAGTAGTAGTAGTAGTAGTAGTAGTAGTAGTAGTAGTAGTAGTAGTAGTAGTAGTAGTAGTAGTAGTAGTAGTAGTAGTAGTAGTAGTAGTAGTAGTAGTAGTAGTAGTAGTAGTAGTAGTAGTAGTAGTAGTAGTAGTAGTAGTAGTAGTAGTAGTAGTAGTAGTAGTAGTAGTAGTAGTAGTAGTAGTAGTAGTAGTAGTAGTAGTAGTAGTAGTAGTAGTAGTAGTAGTAGTAGTAGTAGTAGTAGTAGTAGTAGTAGTAGTAGTAGTAGTAGTAGTAGTAGTAGTAGTAGTAGTAGTAGTAGTAGTAGTAGTAGTAGTAGTAGTAGTAGTAGTAGTAGTAGTAGTAGTAGTAGTAGTAGTAGTAGTAGTAGTAGTAGTAGTAGTAGTAGTAGTAGTAGTAGTAGTAGTAGTAGTAGTAATAGTAGTAATAGTAATAGTAGTAGTTTTGAATAAATCATTGATTTGAAACAGGGACCATTGTGTATGATAAGAAAAAGGACATAAGGGAGTTTGATAAAATTCTAAATAATAAATTATGCATTTTATGACAAATTTTTAAAAATTATTATTATAAACATTAGTGAAATATTGATTTTTATGAACAAATCGATTATTATAATTTTCAATATAGGAAGACGTACATTGGCTGTGATTACAAAGTTAGATTTAATGGATGCTGGGACAGATGCTGTTGATGTGTTATGTGGAAGAGTAATTCCAGTTAAGCTTGGCATTATTGGAATAGTAAACAGATCTCAGCAAGACATTAATGATAAAAAGGTATTTGCTGTAAACTTTTGTTTTTCAGACTGATTTAATGTTAAGATATTAAAAGTTCAATCAAATTTGCTTTTCCAGAGTTCACATTTTTTATTATTTGAGCATTTTCAAGTTGTTAAAACTTATCTTCAGAGGCATTAACAAACAAAATAAAAAATCACACATTCAAGAATATAAAATAACAATATTTAACTCTATCTAATAAAAATTTCTTGAGGTGTAATGTTTAATGAATTTTCTTTTAAATGGTGACTGTTAATGTCCTTTAAGATGATTGTAAGAATCCAAATCATTAGAATAAAAATGTGAACTCAGGAAAAGCAGCAGTTTTAGATTAAGTTCATATGGAAATTGCTCTCTATACTAATTAAAAGTTTGAGTTTAAAAATTAATATTTTTATATACTAATTTATGTTAATATTTTTTTGAGGATAAAGTTAACTTATTCCATGTTGAAATTTTTCTCCATTGTGTGTCATGCCATGTTGAATTTTTGTCAATGTTAAGCCTAACGACAATTACACATTTTTGAAAAAAATAATTGTATTGTCCAAAATTATTTTTTTTTATTTTGCACAAACAAAATAAATATATTAATAAATGTAAAAACAAAAAAAAATATATTTCAGAAGTTAGTTTTAATATAAAAATTATAACGATTAGCAACATCTTGTTTCAAAAATGTTTTGATGCTGAAACAAGATCTCTCTGGTCCACAGTTCAAGGTCATTAGGTTGCAACCTGAGATATGTCAGGAATACCAGGGAGTAGGTTAATAGAATATAAAACTGAAACATTTGAAAGGTTGTTGTAGTAATTAATTTTACATAACATATTCTATTTTACAAATAAGATGCATCTGAAAAGTTCGGTGAATGGTACCATAGTTGAATAACCACGCTGATTAGGATGTTGCACTCACGCAGACGTAATGAGAGACTTGCCAACTAGTGGCCCCTAGCATCGAAATCACGACAGTTAAACGGAAGTGCGCTCAACAAACAATGCAACACAGTCAGTGTGAGAAGGAGTGTCACTGTGAAATGGAGCAACGCATGAATATCAAGTTTTGCTTCAAATTAGGCAAAACGGCGACACAGACACATGAAATGTTAGTGAAAGTGTATGGTGTGGAAACAGTGAGTAAAAAGTGTGTTTTTGAATGGTTTAAACCAGTGTTTCTCAACGGGGGCGATATTGCCCCCATGTGGGCGTTTTTCCATGTTAAGGGGGCGATTAGTAACAATTTATATTTTGAAGGCAAAAACCAATTTTCTGAGTGTTATAGTAAAACATTATATTAAGAATAATTAGATATTTTATTCGTTATATCATACAATAATTAAACAAATAACATTATACTAGTCATGATCGAACGAATTTCTACTTCTAACGGATATCGAATGTCTTTATAGAAACTGATTGGAACCTGAAACAGAACCCAGAAGGGGTTCGAAAACGTTTGTTTACCGATTTTTTGCGTGATCACACCGTAAATGGTTCAGGTGTGTAAATTTTTTAGTAGTTCCGGTGTGATAAATAGTGAATTTATTTGTATTATACTAGTCACTAGTCCATTCAATGAAAGGCGAATTTGGCGTTAGCCTTGTCCCTCGGCATCGAAATTTTGTAGTGAAGGGAGTGATACTACGTAACGGTTTTATTGAAGGGGGCGACGATTCGTTAGAGGTTGAGAAACACTGGTTTAAACGCTTCAGAGACGGAAAGGAAGATGTCAACAATGAGCTGCGTTTTGGTCAAACGTCAACAAGCACAACTGCAGACAACATCAAACAAGTGCCACAGATTCTTGCGGATGATCCACACCTGTCAAGGGCTCACACTGTCCTTGCTTATCTTCAAATCTTCTGCTATCCTTCTCAAAGACAGGTGCCGATCATCTGCAAGCATCTGTTGCACTCATTCGATGTTGTCTGGAGTTGTGCTTGTTTTTGGAGTTGTACATTCTTACATTATTTACATGTTTGCATCATGATTTTTCATACAGAAAAATATTCCTCCTTTTCGTTCTAAAATATTTTAATGTGAACTTTAGTGAAGGCCAGAGCCTCACCAGTGCTTAATCTTTCAGCAGTGGGATAGTCAGGTATGGTGCTACCCGAAAGTAGTGGAGAATAAACGGAAATTTTTAAAGTATTTTTCCACATGTTTTTTCTCATTACCATTTTGGAAAAAAAATTTTGTAAACAGTTATGTCTAGTAAAGAAAAATCTTTTTTATTGTTACATAATTCATTTTTTATGTGAATTTTTTTTTGCGGTAGTTTTTGGTGATACCCCTAAAAGAATTTAACGGATATATCCGTCCCTCACCACTGCCATGTGATCACCCTGGACAGATATATCCATCCCTTACTGTTGAGTGGTTAATTTTAATACTTCACTTGAATTTTAGTGTTGGAGGTTATTTTTTAGAAATTTTTACATAAATATGAAATCTTGGTGTTTCATTATTTGTCATTAATTTAAACTAAATACAACCTCACCATAAACTGGAACTGTAATACTGTATTTGCAAATCACTCCTAAATTCAAAATTTCCAGCAAATAAAAATTAAAAACACATATTGAACGTTTTTGGCCACTAAATTTATCTGTCTTCCTCAGGAAATACCAACTGGAAAAACCATTTTATAAATAGAACTTAGCTGCCTTTTAAATTTTTTAAAAGAACGAAAACGGCTGTGACGTATCGTGTATGACATATATTATGAGTCTAGATAGTCATACATTATACACGATACGTCACAGCCGTTTTCGTTCTTTTAAAAAATTTAAAAGGCAGCTAAGTTCTATTTATAGAATGGTTTTTCCAGTTGGTATTTCCTGAGGAAGACAGATAAATTTAGTGGCCGAAAACGTTCAATATGTGTTTTTGACTTTTATTTGCTGGAAATTTTGAATTCAGGTGTGATTTGCGAACATTAATTTAATAAATCAAATACTTAAATTTAACAAGTACAGAAAATTTTAACTTAAAATTTATTTTTTGTTTTTTAAATTTTTTCAGGATTTCAATAATTTTATAAAATTAATAATTAGTTTGTTTTCAGACAATTGAAGATGCTTTAAAAGATGAAACTTCATTTCTTCAGAGAAAATATCCATCATTAGCTGCAAGAAATGGAACATCATATTTAGCAAAGACTTTAAATAGGGTAAGTTAATTTACTATCTATATTAATAATGCACTATATTGCATAATTTTCTAAAATTATACAGTGATACCTTTGTTTTCTTCAATAATCTGTTTGATAATAATTGGCAAAATCCAAAACAGATGAAATTATTTCCATATGAATCAATGTAAATCCAACTAATTTGTTCTACACACTTCAAAATACATACCAAAAACACATTTTATAGAGAATAAATATAGTGTTTTATTACTAAAAACAATAAGAAAATAATATAAAATTAACATAAAAAGACTAATATGATGATTACTGAAACAGAATTGCCATTGAACAGAACCTGGTTTTGATTGTTTGTTTGTTTTGTTAAGTTACAGCAATGCAACATTTGGTGATCTGCTTAAGGGAAATGCCTTCCAGGAGGTCTTTTTAAGGGTACTGGCCCCTATTTAGGTGTTACTGACATGGAGAAAATCCAAAAAACTCCACTTGGCCAGCCTGTGCAAACCCATGTTCAAATTTCCAGTGTTCAGGGAAAGGAACAGCTTGGCCACTGGTGAGCCCTGGTTTTGATTGATCCAAATTAATAATAACTGTTAGACAACAATTGTTTGCAATTTCTGTTTTGTTTGCACATTCATGCCTTTTGTTGTATTATCCTCCTTTATTGTTTTCTTTTTTACCACAATGGAACTTATTGTGGATGGAAACTTCCCATACATGTGGCTGATTTTAGCAATCTTAATGCCACTCTTGTATTTTTTCAATGATTTTCTTCAACTCAATCATGTTCCTGGCCTTCTTCAAAGGGCTGCTGTCTTTGGAAACCTTCTTTGGTCCCATGGTGGAGCTAAAAGGAAAGGAAAACAATGGAATTGTTTGGTTAGATGTGCGGGGTAATGCTGACACAGTGAGAAACAATGCTACACTGAGCAGGAAAATGCGTGGGTCACCCTTTGTTTTTGCAAAATTAGCAGCAAAGTCACGTGGGCACACCAATGAAACCTGAGACAAATATTTCACAGAAAAAATCGATGATAACCTAAGTCAACAAAAACCAAGGTATTAAGTTCTTATGTACTTGAAAAATAGACTGCATATAATATAAAATGTGATTCAGAGGAAACTTGGATTTGCACAATTATGTGACATCTTTCACCTCAAAATTGTTTATACTTTACTCAGGATGATTACATAAACTATCATTTTCGTGATAATAGTTTAGATTGTTGATAGTTTAAATCATTTTCAGGATGATTTAGTAAAATATCAAATAAATATTTATTTATTTATAAAATTTAATAACACGCTATTTCTATACTAAATTTTTAATTTCAGTTAGTTTAATATATGAAATGCCACTTTTTTGATTGCTTTAAAGTATCCTCAATGCCATTAATTATTTCCTATCAAATGTTTGCAATCCTAATTTTTAGATTTTCTGTTGACACTTATACAAATTTATTTTACAGTTTTAATAAAGTAAATCGGAGTGAATCTAGGTTTTGCTTGCCAAGATGAGGCAATTTTTGCCTTAAAGTATCAAAAATGTCCAAAAATATAATTCAATGTAGTACTCTTTGTTACTGGATCTACTTCAAACAAACTTTTAATGCATCAAGCCTTTTATATCAAAAATCCACAAGAATTATCTTTTCCTTGGATCTCCTGAGAAAAAATTTTCTCTGTTGGTAAAAGCTTAATTTCCTATGTCAATGAGGTGAGTTTCTTCTGTGAGTCATACAAGAAACATAGTTTTATCATTAATAATCATTGTAGGATGTCTGAATTTTTATAAACTTTCATCAGTTCTCCACTGAGTACATGCTTACATTAGACATCTGTTAACTTCTTCAGAAGAATATGAGAACATATACAGTAAGATGACAAAGCACTAAACAAGGTCATTTTAACAGAGTAAATAGGGATAGAGCTGAAGATTAAAAACTTTACTTTAATTTTAAGTTATTTTTATATTAATTTGTATAATAATACAGTAGAGTGTCGTTTATCCAAACCAATTGAGGACTGGGGTTGTTCGGATAACGGATTATGTGCGAAAAAATATATTAACCTATCCCATGTTGAAATTTTTCTCCATTGTGTGTCGCTTTGCGTTGAATTTTCGTTGATGTTAAAACTAACGAAAATTTTTATAATAATAATCATGGCTATTGTATTGTTAAAAATTATTTCTTTATTTTGTACAAACAAAATAAATTTATTGAAAAATATAAAAACAAAAAAAACTTTAGAAGTTAATCTAGTATCAAAAATGTTTGATTCAGCATGACACACAGTCCTCAGAAAAACATTACACAAGAGTGCCAGTGCTGCCAGCTAAAAAACACACCAACATAAAAAATATTGGAGTAGCCCAAAACATAGCCAAAGGTTGCAGCGCCACAGCACTAGCAGAAACTTAAATTTGCTGACTGGAATGCTTTCGGTTAACCGACGTTTCGGCTTTCATATAAACGATGCTCTACTGTATATGTTAAATAACACATAAACATATGCACACAGAAATGTATAATAATATATTAATTAGTTCATTTTTTCTATATTAATAGTTCATTTTTNGAATAAATTTTTTTTTTTTTTTTTTTTTTTTTTTTATTTTTGCAATAAACTCATGAAGTTTCATTTGTTGCTTTTCTCTTTCCTTAAGCAAATGTCGGTAGCAGAAGATCACATCCAAAACGCCTCATTTTGCTTTTGTAGTCCTTTCAAAATCTAGATCATTCACTACAATTTGATCAACAGTTTTAGTTATCGATACCAAACTTTTACTAAGGAAATCTGTAGAGAGATTTTTTGGGTTTTTCATTTTCAGAATCATTATTTTCCAGTTTTACATGGAATCCTTGTTCTGCCAGTTCTTGAAGGTCATTGTTGATAAGACACTCATCAGAAACCTGTGCAGTAACTTCTCAATATCCTGTTCATCTGCATCTCCTAGTCTTGCTACATCGATTAGGTTGAGTTTGATCAACCTAACGATATAGCAATAGGCTCTTCTCGTTGAGAATTCTTATATACCTTCAGCCATAACTTCTTCCACATTTCCTCCGTGCATTTATTCTTGCTAAGTGAAGTCAATATTTCCTATGGCATCCATGATGTGTATTTTTTCCAAAATTGCACCAAACAAACATAAATTTAAAGAAAGTACACGTTTTTGCCACCTTTTTCTAATTGGTTCGTGTTTGTCAATAATCGTATTATGTACGAATCAACAAAATGCTGCGATAATTTAAATCAGCATAAATTTTGAGCTATTTTTTAGGCTTCAGGCAGACGGCATTATATCGAATTAGCGTTAAGCGGGGTCTTAATGTACAATACATATTCAAATTGTCATAAAGAATGTCATTACAGAATTCCCAAATGTGCATGCAAATTTTCCAGAATGTAGACTAGATAGTGTGCTGATTGTATACAGTCTCCCTTGATTTCTTAACAACATTGGGAAATTTTTTTTTAATCCAAAGCTAGCTATTCTTTAAAATACGTAAATTTGATACAGATTTTAATATTGATTTGCTGCTTGTGGTATGTTGTTTCAGAACTCAGGGTGTGCATGTTGTTTGACAATGATGATATAATCCATCTAAATATTGGCATCTACTTTCAGACATGTGCTGTGTTGAACAAGTGTTGACACATCTAAGAAAATGTGTGAACGCACATGTGTTTATTGCAGTTATGATTGTTGCTAGACATCAAAAGTTTTGATTAAATAAACATCTCTTCAATCCGAAAAATTCTTCAGTAGACTACCTTACATCCAATTCAGGTTATAAAACTCCTTTATTGTTTTTTTACAGATGCATTTCGATCTAGGTTAACTTTCTAGCTCCTCTTCAGTGCTACAAAATAAATTTCAATTATTAAATTGACAAAAAACAACACGAGTTGATAATGCTTACAAAACAATAAAAATATATATAAAAGAAATTATTTTGAAGTTTGTAATAATTTTTATAGACAAACAGATGGTGTTAGCATGGGGTCAAAGATGAGGATAAAATTAGCTGAACTAGTAATTGTGAATACGGGGTGTAAGGCTCCCGTTCACTTGTCAGGACGTCTAATTGATTCTCAAATGTCAGGCGAGTGGATGGAGAGAATGTGGGGTCAACGATAAGGTGAAGGACGTGATCGAGTAAAGGAGTCTACCATATTTATAACAAATAAAATAACAATTTATTAGAAATAAGCAAAATGACAAAAGACTACACACAGTTCGTTTCTATACCGACCTAGAGAGAGTTTCACAGTTCTTTCATACCTCTGTATAGCCATCCCCTTGACGATTCTGAACGTGGATGCCTTTAAATATCGATCCAAGGGAATAAGTAGTTATAATCCAGTTTCGGCACAGATTACATATAATCACGACTTTTGCGACAATTTAATTCGAGGTTCATCGGAGATTGGAATTTGGCGGGTTCGGAAGATCGACGCGATGTCGTTAGTCCTGCATTCATTCGTAGACCCCCTGAGAGGGGGTAAGAACGGCCTTTTATAGGTTTCAGTGGGGAATTTCCACCACGTGATCGGATGTTCATGAGTTAAAGGTTATAGGTGTTCCTGGGATCTAAAACAAATGACGACATTTAGATGCTAACTGTAAACCTTCTTGCAAGACGAGATGCAAGTTCTGCAAAGAACAATGGATGTTGCTAGTTATACCAGAAAGTTTACACAATCCCGGCTAAAAATCGTTTTTTCTTCTAGGGCGTTACATAAACGAAAGTTTAATTAATTAACATTTTTGTTAATAAAAGAGCGGGATTTCCATCACAAAAATTCCGGATCTCACATAATGAAAGATATAGATAAAAAAAGTACAAAACATTCCTGGTGTTAAGCTGTAATGAGATATGTGGATGATTACTTATTGATTTTTAATAATGTGAGATGCAGACCACCCCTGTAGTTGATTAAAGATTTAATCGAAATTAAAAAATCATATCATAAGGATTATACATTGTCACGTATGAAATATTGTTTAGTATGATAAAGGTGTTCAAAGATTATACAACATATATTGCTAAATTTTGAAAATATGCTTTTAATTAGAAAGAAACCTGTATGTATATTTATATTTTTGTTTTAAAGTTTTTTAAATATTATTGTAAAATGTTACTAAGTGTTATAATTTATAATTACTTGTGTAGCAAGATGTACATTCTCTCGATGTAACACGAAACACGCCCTTAAAGTAATTTTTAAGATGGTGAAAATATTGTAAACGGGAAAAAAGGTACTGTATAAGTGTGAAAAATAAGTCATTGAAACCTATGGAGACCCTTAGAATATTATGAAATGTGTTTTTATTGTTTTGTAAGCATTATCTACTTGTGTTGTTTTTTGTCAATTTAATAATTGAAATTTATTTTGTAGCACTGAAGAGGAGCTAGAAAGTTTAACCTAGCTCAAAATGCATCTGTAAAAAACAATAACGGAGTTTTATAATCTGAATTGGCTGTGAGGTGTCTACCAAAGAATTTTTCGGATTGAAGAGACTGAGTTACTTAATCAACAGATAAAACAGCTATCATTAGAAAATTCATCAAAAGTTTTATTTATTTTTGACTCTACTACAAATAATTGAATTTATTAAATTACTGTTTATAATTAATTTTTTCTCTTTTTAAAACATTTTACTAAAATTTCATTACCAAAGTATGATTATTGTATAAATGTAAGAGTACTGTAGACTTAAAATAGATAAAAACTATAGCATGTTTAAAATATATTATTTTTAAATTTTCTTCTTAAAGTTAAATTTTTTCCCCTATATAACTTTCAAATGGACTTCAACTATAGTTTGAGTTGCTAAATTTGTATAATTATCTTAACAATACCTGAAATTAAATTATTTTCATTCAAATATAATTAAATATGTTTTGTGATTATTCGTATTAGGCATTAATGTTAATATTTTCAGATTTAAATTAATTATTGAATTTTTAATTATTAAATAAGGAAATAGTTTTTCTATGCTAAGCATAATCACAAAAATGAAAAGTTTTTGAAATTTTTTGCAGTAAATTGTCATTATTTTTAGTTAAATAATAGAAATGACTTTATCAAAATTAATATATTATTTTCAATAATTTTAAATATAATAATTTTCTGCTAAGCATTAAAATGTTATTTATTTATAAATTTACAAAATTATTTTTTGGTGCCATGTTTTAAATCATAAAATTCAATTTTTTTAAAATATATTTTTAGATGAAATAAATCTGAGTGAGTGTTTTCTGAATTATCATCAGGTAACCAAGAGAGTTTGTAGAGATTTTCAAGAAAATTAAAACATTCATAAAAATAAAATAAGGATATTTTATTCTTAAAAATAATTAGCCTCTCTCAATTAATAAATTTTCCAATGAGAAACAACTTTAAAAATTCTCACTCAAAAAAAATTGTCTTTAAAATCAAAAAAGTCATTCAGTTTCTTTTTTGTCATTTCAGTCATTCTAAGGTGATCTCCATAAATTACAACTGCATTCCTCTTGAAATTTTTAGTTCCTCCTCCTCTCTTGTCCCAGTTTGTCCAAGTTTAAATCCCTCCCCTCTTTGGATGGCCAACAAAATTCAACTTTCCCTTAAAACCTTTAGCATTTTATGAATGATAGATACCATAAGTAGAAATGAAACATACAAGAAATTTTGAAATAAATGTAATAAAATACATAAACTGTATAAAATTTAATGACATAAACGGACATCCATTAAAGCTCAACCTCCCCTCCCTCCCTTCCAGTATGAGTGTCATTTATGAACAGCCCCTAATCCCTCTCAATTTTGAAATAGTTTGTTACACACAATTATCAAGTGACAAGAAAAGATGAAATAGAATTTCCCAAGAAAGGCTAGGGAGCTTTTTCTGAATCACTATTGAAGTATAAGGTTATCTTGAAGACCACATTCTGGAATGTAGCCAATGATAAGATTGCTTAATATTGCAGTAAATAATTCATTTTTCATCACATGTTAGCAGTCTGTTCAAAAATCGTTTGTTGTTATGACAAGAAAGAAGAGAGAAGCAAATTGAAAATCTCTGGAATTTGTTTTCTGCTTTGAATTCATATAGGACCAATTTGCATAATTTATGTACAGTACTTTTCTTAGTCAATGCAAGTGCAAATGTCTAGTTTTGTTTCTCCCACCATATCTTTCTGCAAGTCCACATGTTTGACTCAAATCTGATTTAATAGCATTCTTTAATTTTAAATTTGTCATCATCAATGACTGTTGGCCATCCTTTGTGTGGGGTGCATCTTCAAGAGGTTCATGTCCTGAAGCAAATTTTTTATACCATTTTTTAGTTGTGCATTTATTAACCATCCTTCTCTGAATGCTATGCATATCTTTTGAGAAGTTTGTGCAGCATTTGTCCCAAGTTTAAATTCATAAAGTAAACACACTTGAATAACTGTATTTGAAACTGATTAGTAATTTTATAGAACTTCAGAAACTTATTTGGTTATTTTTTGTGTTTATGTATTATATGGCTAACTAACATCAATTAATTTAAAAATAAATTACATTTTCTAATATTAAATACAAATTTTTTTCAGCTTCTCATGCATCATATAAGAGATTGTTTACCAGAATTAAAAACCAGAGTCAATGTCATGATTTCACAGTTTCAATCTGTAATGAATTCTTATGGAGAGAATGTCGAAGATAAGGTATTACATTTTCACTATAATGTAGATTAATTTTAAAATAATTTTAATATTTGACTATAAACAAATAATCTTAACTCTAACAAGTAATTAATTCTCTCAGACTGGATAGAGAATACCAATATACCATTAAAGTACCCTGATCCAGTTTGACATTATTTATATTATATATATTATATAATATATAATAACAAGAAACAAACAAGAAAAATTATATATATGCAACATTAAAAACTAATGTTTTTAATGTTAATGTTAATGTTAATTAAAAACTAATGTTTTTAATGTTGCATATATATAATTTTTCTTGTTTGTTTCTTTACTTTTCCAACCAATACAGGTTATTATTTACTTGGAAGTAAATAACCCATATTAGTTGGAAAGTTGGATGAATTTGATCTTATTTCCATCCAATTTTAAGCTAGAATGAAATAAAGTTTTGACTCAATTATACAGATATTCTATAAAAAAAAAAATATATCATTAGCCATCTGATGGTTAAAATGCTTCCATTTATGTGGCATTCCAGATGATATTTCTGATCCTCCTCTTAATAAATTTTAAGATAATTGTTCTAGTCAAATATAATTTAAATATATAATAATTATTCCTTAAATAATATTTAGTAATGTTGTTTTTATTTAAAATAGGGTCAAACACTCTTGCAAATTATTACAAAATTTGCTTCAGCATATTGCAGCACAATTGAAGGTACTGCTAGAAATATTGAAACAACTGAATTGTGTGGAGGTGCAAGAATATGTTACATATTTCATGAAACATTTGGCCGTACATTAGATCATATTGATCCTTTAGGAGGTTTAACTACACTTGACATATTAACAGCTATAAGAAATGCAACTGTAAGTATAAATATAATTTAAACAATATATCAGCACATTTACAAAGTAAGCACTATTAGGCTAAAAAAACTGACAAATTGTTAGTTCATGAAAAATAAGATTTATCAACAAATCTTATTTTTATCAGCTATTCTAAACTACATTTTTACAGTTTTCATCATTATTGAAGAATTTATCATAATGGGGGTACTAGTCTCTGTAACTCCTTGTAGAACAATTGCTTGTGAAGATAGCCATGTTTGCATTGCTCCTTTGTCATAATCATTATTGAAGAGAAGCTGATCAGCAATTAATTTTTCAGATATATGAACAGATGAAACTCAAGTAATATTAAGAAGGAATGTTCCATTTGTTTCTAGTCAAATGACTTGTGTTGGCTTGAGTTTGAGCTGCAATGTGTGGCATTGTCATGAAGCAAAATAACTCCGTGAGTAAGCATGCAACTCCTTTTATTCAGGATTGTACAACACAGTTTCTTCAAAGTCTTGCAATAGTCTGCTGAGTTTATTGTTGTTCAATTAGGCAAAGCTCCTTGCCTATCCCAAAAAACTACACATATTTTACAGATTGAAATTGTATGCTTGGATTTCTTCCTTTTTGGTATGCTTCTACTAAATAGACTACTGCTTCTAGTTCTGGGTCAAATGGGATACCCATATTTCTCCACTTGTGACAATCTTGCTCAGAGGTCCCATGTTTGAACAGGACCTCAAGATCTTTAACTTATTAAATGGAAATTTTTACTAAGCAATTGGTTTTGTGATTTTATATGCTTTATTGTATAAGAATAAAGACAAGCACTTCAAATAAATCTTTATGTTGATTAGAATTACTATGATGAAAAATGATTGCTTATAACCAGGGAAGAAAAGAGACACCCATGCCATATGCAATAAATCTCTATCAAAATAAGTTTAAAACAAATGAGAGATACACAAGTGTGAATATACAAAAGCACTTCTCAGGGAAATATTAATTATTTATCACACCAAATCTAGTGATTGATTTAGAGATATATCAGTAAATGTATAATAATTACATAATTTGGACTTGTTGATATCCTAACAATTTGAATTAGAAGCACTTTCAGCATTTTCTGTGAGTTCACCCTAGTCTTTCATTATTAAAGTCATTGGTGGATAGGATTGGAACAAAGCAACACAGCACATAGGCAATCTGCTATGGAAGGTGCTTCCCATAAGGACTTTCTGTGAGGGAAACTGGTCTATATTTAGGTGTTATATGTGTGATGAAAACCCAGAAAACTCCATATGGCCAACCCATCTGTTGATGAGGTGTAAACCCACAATTAACTATAGTTCAGTGGTTTTATCCACTCACCCTCTAATGCACTGTTTTCCGTGGGGCAATTCGATTGTTAAGGAGGGCAATTCGGAAATGGACTCGTCCAAAGTTTAAGTTAACCATATAGCCACTGTATATGTTAGGGGAGGGCATAAGAATTTTAGAAAGGCTTAGGTGGGGCATAGCACAAAAAAGGTTGGGAAACAGTGCTCTAATGGGCATAAGTCACTGGAGAATTTTATTAAAACTCTGATGAATTTAAAATATAGAAAAAGAAGTAAAAAAATGACTTATTGAACTTCTAATGAAGTAATATTAAAACTGGTAAAAAAGAATTTTAATGATGAAAATGAAATTTCAACACTGTTGGCTCAGAATCTTAATTCTCTTCAAGTGAATACTTCATTTGCAAAGATCTTATTAGAAGAAATAAAATGTTCTATTGTATCTTCACGTATCATAAGATATTTATTGATTTCGATGTAATAGGTGGGTGATGTGAATAATTTCAGAGATTTTTTATAAATATCTCTCAAATTGATATTGATTCAATTAAATCTTTAAAATGGTTAATATTAATCTTTTTTTAAAAAAAAGTAAACAGAGTATTACAATTAATATTTATAAAGCTGCATTAGTTCTAAAGTGCATGTTTCCAAATGTAAAATTTAATTAAAACATTTTTTTTGCATTATCCATTATTATTGCTTTGGAGAGAAATCTTTTTCTGACTTATAAATGGGTTAAAAAATATTCAGTAAGCACTGACAGGATATCATTTAAATAATATGGTACTATAATATACAGGGTCAGTAGAGACCTGGAAAGTCAGGGATTAAGATTTTTAACAGAAAAAATTGTGGAAAGTCAGGGAATCTGCAAATATCATGGAGTCCATCTGTCATTCTCACTCCTTTTTGATCCAAACACATCTTTAAATTCAGTTTGGTATAGGGAGGTCTACAAAAACTGGAGCAACCAAACAAATGGTAAGATTCGTCACACTTATATCTTATAAATTATAAATGATGATCTCATGATTTAAATTTTGATGGATAGGTTTATATCTGTATTTAAATGGTGGGTAGTGGAGGTATGCAGCCATGCAAGGGAAGGGTAATAGTTGTGAATGTGCACTGAAAATGGAACATGGTGTGGCATGGCATTTGAGCAGTGAACTTTAGATCACAAAGAGATAGGACGTCAGAATTGGTGTCAATTTGTACAGAATGACAGGATCTACATTATCTAGCAATAATAACTGATAAAATAGAAAATCATTTATAAAGTTATAAGTTGATAGCTATNACATGGTGTGGCAGGGCATTTGAGCAGTGAACTTTAGATCACAAAGAGATAGGACGTCAGAATTGGTGTCAATTTGTACAGAATGACAGGATCTACATTATCTAGCAATAATAACTGATAAAATAGAAAATCATTTATAAAGTTATAAGTTGATAGCTATGCAAATTGAAGAAAATTTTCATAATGTCGAAGAAATTTCAAAGAAAATACAAACAGAAATGTATATCATTGAAAATAAAAAATTTAAAATGAATCAGAAAAGCCTAATTCTCTAAAAGTCTAGTTCTCACAAAAATCAAATGTTTTAATAAGTTCAGAATCATTTCATTTCAATGATTTTTGAATTTTCTCTCAAATAATTTGTAATTTTCTTTTATGGTGAGTTATATTATGGAAATAGACAATTCCAAATTATAAAAAAAAGTCACTGTCCTATTGTTAAAAAAAGTACAAAGTTATAATGAAAAATTATATTATTATAGCCTCATCATTTTTTAATGTTTACATAATTTTTACATAAACTATCTATCATAAAATTATTAAATGAAATTAAATAAAACAGACTATTCATATTGTAACTACTATTAAAAGAAAATTTTTAGAAATACATTCACAGTTTATATTAAAAATTAATTTAAGATATAATGTCCATAAGCCAAGTCCAAATGTTTCATAATGTTCTTATAAAAATATACAGGTAGGCCTCCTACAACGCGTTTTTGCTCCAACGCGGTTGGAAAAATGCGGAAATTTTCTTACAACACGGTTTACAATATTTAGAAACGAATTATCTTTCACATAACAGAAAAATCGCAACGAATCATGTAATATGCTACAGAGCTAAATGTCCCCGAAAACAGCTGTTTGTCCACGTTGACATGTTATTCCCATGAAAGTTTCATTGGAAGACCGGTATGTAGACAGATGTGCATCAGTTACCATAAACACTCAAATATATCATTGAATTTTCAATAATTTATACTCTTTCAATAGGTGGGGACCGCAAAAATGGTCCAAAATACAGTATAAACTTCTATTGGGTGTATATTTTTAACAACGTAGTGAAGGGAAGTTATTTTTTGCGATTTTTACTGTCCATAAAACTGCTTGAAAAAATTTTAGCCATAACAATGTCAAATGAAAAGAAAGGACTGCTAGAAAGGAAGTTAGAAAGGAAATTTATTAATATATCTCTTCAAACAAAGATAGAAATTTTGGATCAAATTAAAAATCAAGAGCAGATAGCTAATATTGGTAGGCATTTTAATTTAAATGAGTCAACTATTCGGTCAAATAAGCAATAGGAAGAAAAGATTAGGAATTCAGTTGCATCCGGATCATCTATTCTTGCGAAAATTGTTGCTACTCTGAGAGCACCTATAATGAAAAAAAAAAATGGAACAAGCGCTAATATTATGGGTAGAAGATATAAACAAGAAACGGTTGCCTTTAATAAAATAAAAGTGCAGTTAAACACAAAGCCTTAAAGATATTTGATTATTTAAAACAAATGGGACAGTCGTCGGCTGATGAAATAAGGATTTAAATTCATGGCTAGCAATGGCTGGTTTGAAAAATTCAAAAAACGCCATTCAAACGTCAAGTTTTTCTCTTTTTAGAACCAAATCCCAGTTTTTGTATTAAGTTGGTATCTCCTATAACGCAATTTCCCACAATGTGGTATTTTCACAGAACGTATCTACCGCATTGTAGGAGGCCTACCTGTACATAGATTGATGGAGAATGGCTGATGTGTATTGTGATCAATTGGACCGTTTATTTTGAAAGTGGTGTAATTCCATTTTTTGGAAAAAATTGAGAAAACACATAATATACATACAATTTAGTGTGAACTTTTTATTTATAAACAATTCACACTTAACATTTTAAAATAACCATAAGCTTTTATCAATTGAAAATTTATTGATAAATGACATTGCATAACCATTGATTTTGGAAGTGGTGTAAGTCCATTTTCTACAGTCTAAGCACTTGGGCTGTCCATAAATTACATGTGCATTTTTCTTGAAATTTTTACTCCTCCCTCTTGTCCCAGTTTATCCAAGTTTTTGTAACCCCTTTCCCTCTATGGATGTCCAACATAACTTTATCCCCATTAAAACCTTCATCACTTTATGAATGCTAAGTAGAAATGAAACATACAAGAAACTTTGAAAATATAATAAAATGCATAGATGAGTGGAAAAACCTGATGAATGGAAATGTGCTAACGCACATTTCCATTCATCAGGTTTTCATTCATTCCATTCATTAATCCATCCACTACACAAGAAAGGAGACAGAATGGATACAAATAACTATCAAGGAATATCACTTCTCTCAGTAACGTACAAAATTCTATCAGATGTAATAAGAACCAGACTAGAAAAGCAAGTTGACGCTCACATAGGGGAATAGGGGGGGGTTTCTGCAAAGGAAGGTCATGCATGGAACAAATCTTCAGTCTAAAATCTATAATTAGGTATTATACCATGACGAAATGCAACTATGTTGTCACTTTTGTAGATTTTAAAAAAGCATATGATTCCATTGATAGACCAACCTTGTTCACTACACTTAATGAATTTGGTGTAGATGATAAGCTTATAAATTTAATCAAACAGTCCCTTACAAATACTAAATCTAAAGTAAAATTCCTTAGGGGAATTTCTGAGCCATTCGAAATCAAAACTGGAGTTCGGCAAGGAGATGGACTCTCACCCATACTCTTTAACTGTGTGCTAGAAAAGATCATTCGAGAATGGGAAAAAGCATTACAAGAAGCTGGGATAAATAATCAAATTAAATTAGGAACCAAACACAAAGGAGTAAAAATCAATGGTTTGGCTTTTGCAGATGATTTTGCGGCCTTGGCTAAGGATGTGAACTCAGCCATCACCCAAATTAACCTGCTAGGAAAAATTGCGAAGAAAGCAGGCTTACAAATATCTACGTCCAAAACAGAGTACATAACAAATATTTCAGGTGCCCCAAAATCACTAAAAACAGATTATTTTGGAGAAATTAACAAAGGATCAAAATCTTGGAGAAATTATTGAAACAAATGGGTTGTCTAAAGCAGCAAATTATGCCAGAACATGGAAGTTGGAAATTGCCTATCAACTTTCCAAAGACATTTACAACAAGAAATCATCTCCATCAATGCAAAAATTAGACATTATAACACATTATAACACCTCAAGCACTTTATGTAGCAGAAGGTATTGCTACTCTTAAAATGGGGGAAATAGAAAATATGGAGGAAAAAGAGAGGAAGATCCTTTGAAAAATTCTGGGGCCAAAAATAGATTAACGTGGTAACTACATGCTAAGGAGCAATAAAGAGCTTTATCAAAAAATCCCAAGACTCTCTGATACAATTCAGAGAAGGTGAGTAAGCTTCTTTGGACATATAAAGAGAATGGGGGAAAATAGGCTAACAAAACAAATTTTTACGTATTTCAACAACCAAAAGAATAAGAATCAATGGATCAATGACACTCAAAAAGACATGGCAGAAATGGGCATATCTGAAGAAGATATCCAGAACAGGGAAAGATTTAGAAACAAAAAAAGAACTTCAAGGGTTTTCAGGAAAAGGAAAATAACAGATGTGGAAGACTCTTCACTCAGGAGCAAAGACAACAGCAGAGTGAGAGAATGAAGAGATATTGGAAAGAAAGGAAGAAGAACAAAGGGAAGGAAAGAGGGAAAAGCAAGTCATAATTAGTTGTTTGTACTTTGTCCAAAGATGGCTGGAATCGACACAAGAAGAAAATGCATAATGTATAAAATTTAATGAAATAAATGGATGTCCACTATACTAACCCCCGTGTCCGACTTGTCTTAACCCCCTCCCTCCCTTTCAGTGTGGACATCATTTAAAGACAGCCCCTTACAATAGAGGAGTAAAACTATAAATATTACCAACAAATCTACAATTTGATGGAATGGAAAAAAATCCATGTAATGAACCTAAATGAAAAGCAGTGTCTAATATAATAATAATAATGATAAACTTATCATAAAATAGTTTAACAATAAGTAAATATTTTTAATGTTCAGAATAAACAATATTATTTTATTTCTTGTTATTATATATGAACAAAAATCGGAATAAAACAATGTGTTTCAAGTGACGTTAAGTTTTACATAATAGAAATTTAATGAATTTTACAGTTCAATAATTATGAAAGTGGTGTAAGTTCATTTATGGCCCAGAAAGAATATATTAGTTTAGTTAAATTCACATAGAAGTCTTTATGCAATCAACTTACATATTTCTAAAGTCATAGAAACTTTGTCAAACTTAGTACACTTTATATTTTTGAATCAACTAAAATGCAAATGTTTAAATATCATGAAAGAAGAAAAAATGGACTTACACCACTTTCAAAATAAACGGTCCAATTTACAGCATAACTGAATTCATGATAAGCAGGTGGTAATAAGTAAGTAAATAAAAATTTGACCCACAAGAAAGTTTACTGACAGTTTAATTTCAGTTCTATATTTGTTATTCTATCTGAATTAATCTAAAATTTAGGTAGTTTAAATAGCTGTTTTCAAATATTAAGATACTAAAAAACTATGCTTAAAGTAGACTCTCTCATAATTTATTTAGAGAGTTATGTTAATAACATTTTCATGTTAATCATTACATCAGAAATCAAAACAATTTCATTGTGTGAAGTCAATTTTTCACAAACTTTGAAATGTTCCATCACTCATGTTTATTAAGTTAACTTATATAAATAAAAAGTCTGATGGATGAATTATTTTTTATAAGCAAATTCAAATTCTATACTTGAAATTTAACTAAATGTTGTAAAAGTTTATATAAAATTAGATGCATGTATAAGGATGATATTACCATTATGAAATTATTTTAAGGGACCAAGACCTGCTTTATTTGTACCTGAAGTATCTTTTGAATTACTTGTAAAACGTCAAATACGGCGCCTAGAGGAGCCCAGTCTAAGATGTGTAGAGCTTGTCCATGAGGAAATGCAAAGAATTATACAACATTGTGGAACAGAAGTTCAGGTTTGTAAAAAGTGTTAAATTATAATACCCTAACTCATTATTGATAAGAATGAACTAATATGATAATAGAATACAATTGACATTAAAAGATAAAATAATAAAAGTAAATCATCTGCTATTTAAACACTGCAGTTCTAGAATATTCTTTTTTCCTTAATTTTTGAATGTATAATTTATAAAATAGGTCTCAAAATCTTATTATATAGCATAAAAATTTTTATAAGACTAATTTTTGGTTTTTTTTTTTCCTTTCTTTATTTTTAACTTTATGACTTTTGATATTTTTATGATTTCATGTAATATTCTTACAAATTTTATTTTGTTGTTTATATTTTATAACTATATTTATTATTTGAATTAGTTACATGAAATTTTTAATATAGTTTATTAAATTTAATTTTACTAAATTGTTCTTACATAGCAAGAAATGTTGCGCTTTCCAAAACTTCATGAACGTATAATTGACGTAGTTACACAGTTGTTAAGGCGACGTCTTCCACCAACAAATTCTATGGTAAATAAAATTTTTTCTAGTTTTAAAGCTTAATTTTTTAAATTTAATATTGAAACAGTTTCAAGGTTTTAAATGAAAACTTAATAATGGTTTTTACCACACGGAAATATCTAATTTCTTGGTCTCCCCCAGATAGACCAACATGCTGGACAATCTGTGAAAATGTGGTAATACATTCTAAATAGACACACTGACTCAATAGAAAATTATTTTATTGAAATAAAAAATTATGAAAGTAAGTACAAAAAATAATATAAGCATGTACTGTACTACTATTAGTTATCATCAGGTAAACAATGGAATGTCACTTAAAAGATCTTAAACTACAGTGAAATGGCTGAAAACATACAATAGAATTGTTTAATACAAATTTGGACCATTAACCACTTCTTTCATTTGTACAATTAATTTATGGAGAAAAGTGGATATTGCCTTAAGTCTTACGTATTACCTTGAGTAATAATATTTTATTATGGAATTAATTTTACATTTGCACAACTACATTATTTTTATACTTTCTGCAGCATGATCTTATTTTAAATTATTACTGCAATAACAATTTCTTGCCCAAATCTTAAAGGATTTGAGGCAATAGTGGTGGTATGTACTGTACAGTACATGGTATCTTGCATTTCACTAGACAGTGTTTTTAATCCAGCAATAAGGAATAGTTTTTTATTTTGTTTTAATTGTGCTAAAAGTGTATTATGCACAGATTTTATTATGCAAATGAGGTAAGTTATGGTAATGGGGTAGAATATACTTACGGAAAATAATTGAATTTCTCTCAGAAGATTAAAACAATTCTTCATGTTCAAATTAAAGCTAACAGCAAAATAGTTTTTGAACAGGCAATGAAAGTTTTTAGATATTACATAAATAAAAATTATTTCATAATTAATATTTTTTTTAGCAGTACAAAAATTTCAAACTATAAAGACTACATATTTTGAAGTTGATAATTCTTTATAATATATTAAATTAAATTAATAAATATACTCTAGCTATTAGAATATGTATTTTGTTTTTAAAATTCAAATATAATTTCTATTTAATTTATTATTTATTTTTCATAAAATAAAACCTTCTAAATGTTTAATAAAATAATTCTAAAAAAAATGAATCAGTACTTAAAAAAACAAAAACAAAAAAAAAACAGATATCCCCCATATACCAGGGTAGTTAGGTTCCAAAAAAGTGCCATGTTATGCAAGTCCTTGCTATATGAAACAAAGGATTAGTACAAAACATAAGGTTATGTTCCAAAAGTTAGCAAAAGTATAATATTCTATTTCATAATTAAGAAAAATATGTTTATTAAAGTAATCAATAATTTACTAACAATTGCATCAAAAGTATTGCATGTTAATATTAATTTTTTCATCATTGATAAACACTATTATACAAAGTTACTATTGTTCTTAATCTGAAGTATCAACATCATGATTTTTCTCTGCTTTTTTCATAAAATCTGATATTTTCATTTGCTTGCATTTGCCTAAGAGATCTTTAAAAATTTAATCTTTTTATGTTGTAACTTTTATTTTAATTTAATCTATAAAAACAAAATACAACAACAGTCTTTTGGGTTCATTTAGAACACTATCACTAATAACAGCAACACAGTTTATAAGAAACTAGAATTGGAGGCTAGAACAAGGAATAAAAATTGTAGTCACTTCTCATTAAAGTAAACTGGACAAAAGGTATGAAACAACATTGAAAATTTCAATATTCTAAAATCCATGGGCAAATATGAGTCAATATGCATGCTTTCTTGAATGAAAAAATATCAAATGACAGTTTTGTACTTAAAATTTGACATTTTATGTAGGGATTTCCCCAATTCCTGAATCTTAGAACAAAACTATGTTGTAGGAATGTCATGTACAAGGGATACCTGTAGTACAGTCGATGCCCCCATAACACTGTTGATAATTCCGTTTTAGATAAATTCCATGTTGTGTGAGTCACTTAGATTTTACAAATGTGTGTGCCGGGCTGTGAATGGCTCATGTATTTGTAAAATCTAAGTGACTCGTACATAATGGAATTCATATAAAACAGAATTATCAACAGTGTTATAGGGGGGTCGACTGTATATACAAGAAATATAGTATTTTTTTGTAAGGAACTATATTAATGCAATATATATGTATTAATATAGATATATATTTTTTAAATTTTTGTATAGAAATAGGAGCTTATTTAGTTTTTATACTTTATTAATAAAATGAAATACTATTGTGATATACTATTAATATAATATGCTATTCTATTATGTTTGTTGTATTAAAGTGGCTCTGTGGCTTTGAAATTGATCTGAAAACTGGTTAACTGATTTCAAAAATTTCCAGTTTCTAGCTCAAATACATAATTCCAATGACAGATATTTTTACAAAAAAAATATCTGTCATTGGAATATAGACTGTATGGCTTTCCCCTAGAAATGGTCAAATTCGTAATTAATATTTTATGATAATGTGCAATTTTCAGCTCCTTAGCTGCATACATTATAACAATTTTATTATTTAAATCTCATTTCATCACTTATAATTTTTATTTTACTGAATTAAGATTACTTTTACAACACATTAAAGCATTTCAGTAATGCAATAAAGTTTATAGTTTGACTTAGCAAAGATATAAATATCTACATTTTAATATAATTATTAGTTGTTTTTTTAATGTTTTAAATTTACAATGTTTGAATTATTTTAAATTTAAGATATTATATGATGACTTTTATGATGTTTTTTCTAAAATGTTTTTTTTTTGGTAGGTAGAAAATTTAGTTGCTATTGAATTATCATATATAAATACTAAGCATCCAGATTTTCATGATGCTGCTTTCATTTGTTCAAATAAAGCAGATGTATTTGATAACAGGAAAATAGCTAATAAAAAGACAGAAAATATTTCAAATCCAAGTGCTCAGTATGTTACAAATCTAAATGTTGCAGATTCTACAACTGAGAAAGTAGTGAACAAAGTAAGTGATGCTATATTTTTAATATTATATAATATATATATGTATGTATATATAGGGTGTGTCATATGTAGTATATAATGGAAAATTTACATGTGGTCAGTCAGATTAACCATTAGTCACTCATTGACTGATCAAGAAGTCCAATGAGTCTAATAGCAATCACACAGTAATAATGTATTAGGCTTACATTCTGTTCTATGATTGTGGGAGTTATCAGGAGCCTGAAAACACAATTATACTAATTCACAGAATTCGACAAATAACATTTGGCCTCTTTGTTTAATTAATTAATTAAATAATGTGGCTATTAAGAACAAGTTCTTGTCCAGTCTCTGTAGCCATTCCTCAGTAAATTGCATTATTGTCTAGATCAGTGTTTTTCAAACTTTTCTCACATGACCCAATGTATTTCTTTGTAATGGTTCTGCAACCCAAATGTTTATAAAATTTTTTAAAAACCTGGTTAACTGGAATTATTGTATATTATGTAACAAAATAAAATTATACATTATTGGGCTGCAATTTGAAAAAATTGTAGACCTATAAATTCCCTCTGTTGTCTGTCTCTCTCTTTCCTTAATCTCGAACGAAGTTAGAGAGATGAAAATCAAGACCAGTGTCAAGAGGCCCCGATTGACCATATACAAACTTCTGATGTAAACCAGAGATCACATTATTTCAATTCAAAAATTTTCCCTGAAAGGAATTAGATAGATGAACAGCATGATTCAATCACTAAAGGAAAAGTATGATTTACAGGTTCAAGACACNACTTTGAAATGTTCCATCACTCATGTTTATTAAGTTAACTTATATAAATAAAAAGTCTGATGGATGAATTATTTTTTATAAGCAAATTCAAATTCTATACTTGAAATTTAACTAAATGTTGTAAAAGTTTATATAAAATTAGATGCATGTATAAGGATGATATTACCATTATGAAATTATTTTAAGGGACCAAGACCTGCTTTATTTGTACCTGAAGTATCTTTTGAATTACTTGTAAAACGTCAAATACGGCGCCTAGAGGAGCCCAGTCTAAGATGTGTAGAGCTTGTCCATGAGGAAATGCAAAGAATTATACAACATTGTGGAACAGAAGTTCAGGTTTGTAAAAAGTGTTAAATTATAATACCCTAACTCATTATTGATAAGAATGAACTAATATGATAATAGAATACAATTGACATTAAAAGATAAAATAATAAAAGTAAATCATCTGCTATTTAAACACTGCAGTTCTAGAATATTCTTTTTTCCTTAATTTTTGAATGTATAATTTATAAAATAGGTCTCAAAATCTTATTATATAGCATAAAAATTTTTATAAGACTAATTTTTGGTTTTTTTTTTTCCTTTCTTTATTTTTAACTTTATGACTTTTGATATTTTTATGATTTCATGTAATATTCTTACAAATTTTATTTTGTTGTTTATATTTTATAACTATATTTATTATTTGAATTAGTTACATGAAATTTTTAATATAGTTTATTAAATTTAATTTTACTAAATTGTTCTTACATAGCAAGAAATGTTGCGCTTTCCAAAACTTCATGAACGTATAATTGACGTAGTTACACAGTTGTTAAGGCGACGTCTTCCACCAACAAATTCTATGGTAAATAAAATTTTTTCTAGTTTTAAAGCTTAATTTTTTAAATTTAATATTGAAACAGTTTCAAGGTTTTAAATGAAAACTTAATAATGGTTTTTACCACACGGAAATATCTAATTTCTTGGTCTCCCCCAGATAGACCAACATGCTGGACAATCTGTGAAAATGTGGTAATACATTCTAAATAGACACACTGACTCAATAGAAAATTATTTTATTGAAATAAAAAATTATGAAAGTAAGTACAAAAAATAATATAAGCATGTACTGTACTACTATTAGTTATCATCAGGTAAACAATGGAATGTCACTTAAAAGATCTTAAACTACAGTGAAATGGCTGAAAACATACAATAGAATTGTTTAATACAAATTTGGACCATTAACCACTTCTTTCATTTGTACAATTAATTTATGGAGAAAAGTGGATATTGCCTTAAGTCTTACGTATTACCTTGAGTAATAATATTTTATTATGGAATTAATTTTACATTTGCACAACTACATTATTTTTATACTTTCTGCAGCATGATCTTATTTTAAATTATTACTGCAATAACAATTTCTTGCCCAAATCTTAAAGGATTTGAGGCAATAGTGGTGGTATGTACTGTACAGTACATGGTATCTTGCATTTCACTAGACAGTGTTTTTAATCCAGCAATAAGGAATAGTTTTTTATTTTGTTTTAATTGTGCTAAAAGTGTATTATGCACAGATTTTATTATGCAAATGAGGTAAGTTATGGTAATGGGGTAGAATATACTTACGGAAAATAATTGAATTTCTCTCAGAAGATTAAAACAATTCTTCATGTTCAAATTAAAGCTAACAGCAAAATAGTTTTTGAACAGGCAATGAAAGTTTTTAGATATTACATAAATAAAAATTATTTCATAATTAATATTTTTTTTAGCAGTACAAAAATTTCAAACTATAAAGACTACATATTTTGAAGTTGATAATTCTTTATAATATATTAAATTAAATTAATAAATATACTCTAGCTATTAGAATATGTATTTTGTTTTTAAAATTCAAATATAATTTCTATTTAATTTATTATTTATTTTTCATAAAATAAAACCTTCTAAATGTTTAATAAAATAATTCTAAAAAAAATGAATCAGTACTTAAAAAAACAAAAACAAAAAAAAAACAGATATCCCCCATATACCAGGGTAGTTAGGTTCCAAAAAAGTGCCATGTTATGCAAGTCCTTGCTATATGAAACAAAGGATTAGTACAAAACATAAGGTTATGTTCCAAAAGTTAGCAAAAGTATAATATTCTATTTCATAATTAAGAAAAATATGTTTATTAAAGTAATCAATAATTTACTAACAATTGCATCAAAAGTATTGCATGTTAATATTAATTTTTTCATCATTGATAAACACTATTATACAAAGTTACTATTGTTCTTAATCTGAAGTATCAACATCATGATTTTTCTCTGCTTTTTTCATAAAATCTGATATTTTCATTTGCTTGCATTTGCCTAAGAGATCTTTAAAAATTTAATCTTTTTATGTTGTAACTTTTATTTTAATTTAATCTATAAAAACAAAATACAACAACAGTCTTTTGGGTTCATTTAGAACACTATCACTAATAACAGCAACACAGTTTATAAGAAACTAGAATTGGAGGCTAGAACAAGGAATAAAAATTGTAGTCACTTCTCATTAAAGTAAACTGGACAAAAGGTATGAAACAACATTGAAAATTTCAATATTCTAAAATCCATGGGCAAATATGAGTCAATATGCATGCTTTCTTGAATGAAAAAATATCAAATGACAGTTTTGTACTTAAAATTTGACATTTTATGTAGGGATTTCCCCAATTCCTGAATCTTAGAACAAAACTATGTTGTAGGAATGTCATGTACAAGGGATACCTGTAGTACAGTCGATGCCCCCATAACACTGTTGATAATTCCGTTTTAGATAAATTCCATGTTGTGTGAGTCACTTAGATTTTACAAATGTGTGTGCCGGGCTGTGAATGGCTCATGTATTTGTAAAATCTAAGTGACTCGTACATAATGGAATTCATATAAAACAGAATTATCAACAGTGTTATAGGGGGGTCGACTGTATATACAAGAAATATAGTATTTTTTTGTAAGGAACTATATTAATGCAATATATATGTATTAAAAATTTTTATAAGACTAATTTTTGGTTTTTTTTTTTCCTTTCTTTATTTTTAACTTTATGACTTTTGATATTTTTATGATTTCATGTAATATTCTTACAAATTTTATTTTGTTGTTTATATTTTATAACTATATTTATTATTTGAATTAGTTACATGAAATTTTTAATATAGTTTATTAAATTTAATTTTACTAAATTGTTCTTACATAGCAAGAAATGTTGCGCTTTCCAAAACTTCATGAACGTATAATTGACGTAGTTACACAGTTGTTAAGGCGACGTCTTCCACCAACAAATTCTATGGTAAATAAAATTTTTTCTAGTTTTAAAGCTTAATTTTTTAAATTTAATATTGAAACAGTTTCAAGGTTTTAAATGAAAACTTAATAATGGTTTTTACCACACGGAAATATCTAATTTCTTGGTCTCCCCCAGATAGACCAACATGCTGGACAATCTGTGAAAATGTGGTAATACATTCTAAATAGACACACTGACTCAATAGAAAATTATTTTATTGAAATAAAAAATTATGAAAGTAAGTACAAAAAATAATATAAGCATGTACTGTACTACTATTAGTTATCATCAGGTAAACAATGGAATGTCACTTAAAAGATCTTAAACTACAGTGAAATGGCTGAAAACATACAATAGAATTGTTTAATACAAATTTGGACCATTAACCACTTCTTTCATTTGTACAATTAATTTATGGAGAAAAGTGGATATTGCCTTAAGTCTTACGTATTACCTTGAGTAATAATATTTTATTATGGAATTAATTTTACATTTGCACAACTACATTATTTTTATACTTTCTGCAGCATGATCTTATTTTAAATTATTACTGCAATAACAATTTCTTGCCCAAATCTTAAAGGATTTGAGGCAATAGTGGTGGTATGTACTGTACAGTACATGGTATCTTGCATTTCACTAGACAGTGTTTTTAATCCAGCAATAAGGAATAGTTTTTTATTTTGTTTTAATTGTGCTAAAAGTGTATTATGCACAGATTTTATTATGCAAATGAGGTAAGTTATGGTAATGGGGTAGAATATACTTACGGAAAATAATTGAATTTCTCTCAGAAGATTAAAACAATTCTTCATGTTCAAATTAAAGCTAACAGCAAAATAGTTTTTGAACAGGCAATGAAAGTTTTTAGATATTACATAAATAAAAATTATTTCTTTATTTTGTACAAACAAAATAAATATATTGAAAAATATAAAAACAAAAAAAATTATACTTTAAAAGTTAATCTAGTATCAAAAATGTTCAATTCAGCACGACACAGTCTGACTGGAACACTTTCGGTTGATCAGCATTCTGATAATCGATGCTCTACTGTATACATGAAACAATAAATAATTTTACTCAAATAATGACTTCAAAAAATATTTTGAATGCTTGATTAATTAACTATCATGTTTCTTTTTGTGTGTAGAAATTAAAATAATGTTTCTTTATTAGCCAACTAGCACATCTCGAAAACTTACCCCTAGAGAACAGACGGACTGTGAAGTTATAGGTGAGATTAGTTTTTCAAGTTGCAGTAATAATGATGTAAAATATATTATGATTTTAGATTTAAGAAAAGTATTAAAGCAATGAATTTCAGGTGATTTTCCCCCCCTCACGAATATGGATCATAATTCTAGAAACTAAGCAGTTGCATTACGGAAATTACAACCATTAGTATATTACTAACATTAGTGTATTTCTTTAACAGTAATTTCTTGTTTTTCTGACTTTTACTTACAAAACCAAACTTTTATCTTAATCTTATCTGTTTGGGTTTTTATTCTGTCAAATTTTTTCTTTCATTCTTTATAAATAATCAATTCAGACATTTTATTGTGATTGATTAAAAATTCTAATTTTTGGAATTGAAGTAAGTAATTTTTAATGTCCTGTAGTTCTTCCTATTTCTCCATTTCGCTTCTATATGGGTAGCCCTCGATTAACAACAGATTAGATTTTGTCAGAAGCGATCATAAATCAAAATATCCTAAATTGAGATAAAATTATAATGCAAGGTATTGAGAAAAAACTTATGCAAATTCAATTACTTTTTTACATAAATATGCATAAAACTTAGGATATTTATTATCACATTCTTCATAAACATACTGTGGTAAAAATAACAAGTGTAAAATTTAAAATTCACTCTTTGGGATCTCTGAATCTGCTTCCACCACAAGCTCTCTCAACAATGGTTCTGCATGTTATGCTTTCATAGGAACTTAGTCAACATTGTGACTGCCACATCTGGGTTTTTCCACATTCTTCCTGAAAAATGTTGTAGTAGGGGTAAAGAAAGGCATTGACTTCTGAAGATTGTGGGAGTCTGTGCACCCAGTCAGGGACTTTGGCACAGAAGTTATTTATAGCCTCATGTATTTTGGTAAAATTATCTTACAGAAACTGTAGAAAATTGTTTCACTTCTGGTGCCTGTTCTAGTTGTAAACCAGCTTCAAAGTCTTTTGAAAATGGTGTAGTATGACTGTCAAGTAATTCCTGAGCATTAACATTTGGAAGGTCAAGATCATGTGCCGTGTTTGTGATTTCTTCTGCCAATGGTTCTGTGCTAGCATAGCAAAACAGCATCTGACTACAATTTTCTCCAAATGCTATCCAAACGGCTCATTCTTTTCAGGAAGACACAATCTTGATGATGGTTTTCAAATGTGATAGGACTTCCAATACTTCTTCACTGTCACTATTGTATCAATTGCCTGTCATACTTTTAAATGTTCACAGATAGTGTGCCTGGATCATTGCAATTAAGCCTTGGTCCAGTGGTTGAAGAATTACTGTTGTCTGGTGGCAAATAAATAACCTTGACGTTTTTATGAGAAATTATGAGAAAAAGTCTAGATAAGTTTTCTAGAAAAGTGTTGTAAATTTTTGTAACACATGAGAAAGGGATCTTTGTTTAACATAAATACAGTTTTACTTGATTTCTAATATATATTATTATAAATTATTCCAGAAAACTCAGAATATTCATTAATTATAAATTTTCATTTTATTAAGAACAGTAGTTTTTAAAAATTTTGGATTGTTATTATGTAAACTACAGTGGGTGATCAGTTAACAAACATAATCCATTTCAAGACTTTGTAATAATAAAAATACAATATATACACAGTCTTGCATTTTTATTAGTCATGTTTTTTCCATTTGTGAGGGCTAAAGAATCTGTCTAATGTCAATTGTTTTTTTTCTCTTCTTCAGCCTTATTTTCAGAAGTAATTAATATCATTGTAATTGTAGAGATCCCCAAGCCTATTAATCTCACACTGGTTTAGATGCATTTCTAAGACTGTTGTTCTCACATCCTCCCACTTCTTCAAAAGATAATACTTTTTAAATAGCAGATGGTGGCATTAATCTTTTTCAGAAGAAAACATATCTCGCAGAGTTTTTTGGTGTTCTTCATTCAAGAGTTCTTGTTCTTCTGTTGTCAGATTCATTTCAGGTTCCATTATGAACTCTTCAATGTTCTTTATTTCTCAGGTGTGATTTTTGTTACTCCTTTAGCTGCTTGAGTCTTCTTGATTATACAGTATCTTTCTTAGATAAGATTGATCTGTGGCCTACTGTAGATCTGTTTAAGCCATACTGCCCAGCAACATCATGCATCTTCTGCCCACCTTTGCACAAATATTATACTCTCACCTTTGAAAATAAAAACCGACACAAAACTTAACAAGTGCCCGCCCAACAATCTTGGGAATACTATAAAAGAATTGTTTCTGTCAGAAAAATACAAGGCTGGAATTACAAGGGAGAATTTCAAGGTTCAGAGGAATACTGTCCAATCAATGTCGACATCTCCTGTGCTCCGAAAAGTTTCAAATTGTTGCCTAGACAAGGGAAGACCAATTGGTATTCATTATTTTACGTCACTGCTTCTTGTGTTTGTTCTGTGAGATGTTCATTGTCCGAACATAAAAATCTTTTGCGAAAGTGTTTGTTAACCGATCACCTACTGTACTATATTAAATTGTTTTTACATAATTTACTTTTTTGGTTATCTTCAGAATTGGAAGTAATTTTTGTTGACAGAATTTAGTCATTTATTATTATTGATATTACAGTTATGTAGCAAATCACTTTAAAAAGATAAATGCTACTTGTTTGAACAAAAGAACACTCTTGTTCAAATGAGTTTTGCAGTGTCTGATGATGAGCTAGCAAAGCTTGGAAAACATTTTATACAGTTAAAATAAAGAAAAGAACTTTATAATGAGTAGCATTTATCTTCTTAGTGATTTAAAGATATGGGTTTGGAAATTAGTGGGCACATTTAAATAATAATTGGCACAAGTTTTTGTTCAAAAGAAACACTGTCATTTTATTTAGTGATATTTTTCTACCTGTTTTGTAACAAATAAAATATGGTATAAGCTTAGTAATGTATTAAAATATAATTCTTTTTATTTACAGAACGTTTAATTCGCTCATACTTTCTAATTGTTCGCAAGAACATTCAAGATTCAGTGCCTAAAGCCATCATGCATTTTCTAGTTAATTTTATTAAAGATAATTTACAGAGCGAGTTGGTGAGTCATCTTTATAAACATGACAAATTTACAGATCTGTTACAGGAATCCGAACACATTGCCATAAGACGTAAAGAAGCATCCGATATGCTAAAGGTACAAATATTTTAAAATTTATTTATTTAGAAAGATCAAAATTAAATGATCTAACAGTCAATATTGTTTACTTTTCTTTAGGCATTACAAAGAGCTAGTCAGATCATAGGAGAAATAAGAGAAACTCACATGTGGTAAATAATCCAACTGAACTAAAATGCTGTTTAACTGCCACGAATTTGCAACAATGAAATTCTGTTAAGAAACTGTAAAGTAGCCATTTTACATAAAGTAAGGTTAAAGGCACTATAAAATAAAACTGTACACTTCATACATTAAATTGGACATCTTCCATTCAGTATTAAGTCTGAGGAAAAAATAATGTGTTAATTCTTAATAATTGTGATATATGAATATGCCTAGTTTTTTACATTAGTTTGTGTCATTTACCAGAATCTGTACTTAAAAGGGGTTGAATCTGGTTTTTGAGATAGTTTGAGGATAATTACATCTGATATTTAATTTGGAACACAGATAATGAATTTATTTGTATTAAAAAGTACTTCCAATAAGTTTTAGTGGAATGAATTGTATTTTTACAGAATTTTGCAAAATATTTGTTTTCTATTTAATGGAAATGAATTGTACAGTAAGTAAATGTACTAGATGTTTAATAATGTAAATACGTGCCATGTAATTCCAGTTTCCCAACTGATAACAATTTTAGACTTCTAAACTATAAATATTTCATTAAAGAAACAAGTGGTGTGACTATGTGACTAATTACTTTTTATGTCAACTAAGTTATTGCAGTATTTTTTTGTACATAGAATGGATTACTTTTAGTTTTCCTACAGAAATTGCAACCCTTGCAAGAACAATCATTCCTATTTAAATTCTTAATTCAGTATTAAAGTTAAATTCAATGAAATTGTAGCAAAAATTATAAAAAGTATAAAATAACATTGTTACCATCTTATAAATAAATTTATATTATTTAAAACTTTGCATTAGTTGAAGTTTATTGTCAAAGAAATGTGTTTTTGTTAAATACTAAATTTAAATTCTAATTTGAATCAGAATTTATTTTTATTCTATTTCCATTTTTACTCACAACATTTTCATTAAATTTAATATGCAAGAAAGCAAATTAACATTAAAATAATGTCATAACTGAAAAGGTTTTTCCAAACTTTTTCATAGGTTACACCCTTGTTAGCAAAGATTTGTGTATGTTGATTGGCTCCCAGGGTTTATTCGTTCATGAGAATAATTTGCCGTAGATAAATAGTTTACATTGGGAATAAAGGAGAGAATTTTTTGACCAGGCTAGGATGAATGGAGTAAAACTATATATGAAGTAAAAAACAGGCTGGTTACAAGTTTTCCAGGTGTCTATTAGATACAAAACTGGAATCAACTATTAGTGTTCAGTGATTTTATCCACTCAGTTACCATTTAGTGATGTGAATAGATACATTACCATAAAATGTATTCCCCTGCTATGCACAGAATTGTGAAACTAATAAAGTTCCTTCACTAATATTGCTCAAAGGTGCTCTAACTAATGTTCTGCCAAAATATTGTAGGTGCAACAACTTTAAGGCACACAGTAAATCTCAAAGCCTTTGTCTGTAACCATGTTTGCCTGATTTATCATGGTGATATTGTTTCATCCGAAACTTCCTTTAGTTGTAGTCTGTGTAACGTGCACTTTAATCACATGCTGAGTCTTACTGACAAATCTGGTTGCAGTATTCTTATGCCACAACTTGCAAATGTCTCCTTTGTTTAGATGTTTATGCTGAGCTTTACTTTTCAAACTGATTCCACCAGTTTTTTACAGAATTTTAAGTATTTTCCAGCCATTAGTAATTTCATTAAAGTTTTCATGATAATTCTTTACTCATCTGACAGTCATGTGATAGCTTGCAGTAAGTCATGCCATGTGATAACTGATAGACCATTTTTTAAAATTTTAACATATTTGTCAAGTATTTTATAAATATTCAATATTTTACAATGAAACTTTCAAAAGGGCTAATATGAGGCGGTCAGCTCTCACACGAGCAATTAAACATATGCAGACTCCTTTTAGATTCAGTAGCTTAATGTCACTATTCTCTCTCATTCTAAATCTCGCCAACAAAATGCTATTGCCTAAGTCCAAAACAATCCAATGAATTCATTCAAAATTTCAGATGACAACGTATTCATTATGGCCACTAACTATCAAATTGGTTCATTTGCCATGGAGATACTAAAGGTCAAAGTTGGCACTTTAACCTATTCAATGTTGAAATTTTTATCAACATTGTTCGTCAATGTTAAGCCTAAATTTTTTAAAAATAATAATCATGTTTACTGTGTTGTTAAGAATTATTTTTTTATGTTGCACAAACAAAATAAATACATTGAAAAATATAGAAACCAAAAAAAAATTATATTTTAAAAGTTCGTTTTAATATAAAAATTGTGATGCATAGCGACATCTAGTATCAAAAACATTCCAATGTAAACACGAAAATATTCAGGATCACCGACGCAGGTAAATGAGGTCAACACAAATATTTTAGGGAACAATGCAGAACAGGTTAAACATGCAAAAGAACTTTAGAGCATGTAAACGCTCTATAGTAAATATAATCCCAATGGCCAAGAATGGCTAAGCAACATTAGTAATCCATGAGATTGCACAATTAGTTGAGTGTACAATGGCACATTTCATTTGAATCCCTTGGAAATGCTATTGTGTCAGCGAAGTCTGGGATAAAAGTCACACCATGCAATGTCTAATGTCTATCACTACTTGTTGTAGGGTCTGTACAGACCTAGAAAGTCAGGGAATCCACAAACAGTGTGGAGTCCATCTCTCACTCTCTTTTCATCCAAACATGTCTTTAAATTTGGTTCAGTATAGGTAAGTATACAAAAACTGGAGCAACCAAACAAATGGTTTGTCACACTTATTTCTCATAAAGTATAAATGATGATATCATGATCTAAAATTTTATGGATAGGTTTATATCCATATTTAAAATGGTAGGTAGTGGGGTATGCAGCCATGCGAAGGAAGGATAATAGTTGTGCATGAGCACGGAAAAGGGCATTTGAGCAGTGAACTTTAGATCACAAAGAGATAGGACGTCAGAATTGGTGTCAATTTGTACAGAATGACAGGATCTACATTATCTAGCAATAATAACTGATAAAATAGAAAATCATTTATAAAGTTATTAGTTGATAGCTATGCAAATTGAAGAAAATTTTCATAGTGTCAAAGAAATTTAAAAGAAAATATAAACAGAAATGTAAGAAATGTATATCATTGAAAAGAAAAAATTTAAAATGAATCAGAAAAGCCCAAAATGATTAATGCCAAACAATGCAGATTGTGTAGAGAGCATAAGAAAACAGAGTGCGTCGATTCTGACACGAATACTTTGAGTGTGCTGCCGGCAGCATGAACCAATAGATATTGACTTGGAATGTGATAACCAGCAAGACTTTATTCATTTACATGTTATCATTCCTCTAATAACACAAAGACAGATTTGCTTCTTAAACGATTGTGATTGTGTCCCATACACAACCCTCCCAATTTTTTTAACCTGCATGACATCTGGTTAAAGTCAGGTTTTCAGAAACATCAACAATAACCCACTTTCCTCCAAAATTCCACTGCTCCCATTATGAATTTTGGGGAAGGATGGGAAGAAATGTAATGACCTTGAAAAGATCCTTGCTGGGCCAAAATATGCGATAATCTATTTCTCCCTCTTGTGGAGTGCATGATTTCTTTTCTTTAAATTTTGAATTTACCGCCTCCTCACTTTAAGAAAATTTGATTTTACAACGCAAATGTCTGTTTATAAATTTTATTTAAATCATGAAATTTTCTTAATTAGTATGATGTAGCTAATTACATAATTGATTTTACATGAAGTTTTTTGTATTTTGTAAGTGAATAAAGTGTTTTTAATAAAAAAAGTTTGTATAATTGTGTACAAAATGGGCTTAAATAAACTTGGTTGACTATTACATAATGGAAAGAGGAAATACAGAGATGTTAATACGTCAGAATCAAAGCTGGCATTACCTGTATGTACCTGGTTGTTTGGTGGCACGAGAAAATGGCATTTGACTCATTTGATTGTCTAATCCAACTTTGCATTTATTTGTGCAGAAACATTCACATGCAAAATAATCTTATACTCACAATGCAATGTATAGAATCTTTCATGTCCTTGATATTACTTTATTCCTGTTGCTATTTGTTTGTTATATATGTTAGTCAAAACCCGTTTTTAGTTAGAACGCGTTTTAACTAGTTGAAACTAGTTTTTACTGAATGTGTTTGTTAAAACCTGTTTTGTCTAGTTGAAACTAGTTTATACTGAATGTCTTTGTTAAAATCCGTTTTGTCTAGTTAAAACTAGTTTTAACTCAAATTCAGTTTTGACTACAGTAAATTCTAGTTTTAACTAGACAAAACCCGTTTTGTCTAGTTAATTTACTGCTGTACATGTTTTGATTATAGATAAAACTAGTTTTAACTTTTAACATTAGTTAAAACTACTTTTAGCTACATAAATATGTTTGGGGCAAATAAATAAAGTTATGTATAGTGATTTGGCGGAAGATGCCTAACATTTTGCTTATGAAGGAAATTTCAGCTCTAATTTGAGTTTAGGAGCCCTCTAATGAAAATATCATATTCTGGAGTATGTCTTTCAAATAAAAGTTTGGAGTTTATTTTAAAAAATTCTATACTGTGTTTGCAATGACGACTTTTTCACTGTCTGACATTTTAGGCATCTCACCCCAAGTATCCGGGTGAGATGCCAAATGCCATTAGGGTAAGATAACAAATATAATTGCTTAAAATTAATTTTTGAATTTCTTAACCAAATTTAATTTATTGCATATGTAGTACAAAGTACTTCATAGTAAGTATGACAGCACAGTATAAGTATTGTTAAGTTTCCACCCGTTCTAACATGTTCTATAGCTAGCTGAAAGCTTTTTTCAGTCCAAAAACTTTTTTGAGAAGTCCTTATATAATTTCTATTCATATCCTGCAATAAAACGAGAAAACAAAAGTTTATTAAAAATAGGAATATCATATTGGAAATCAATTAACAAAAAATAGGCACGTTACCCCAAGAAAAATGTGGCATATTTTCCATTTGTTGGGGTAAGATGCCTAGTAGAGTCACATGCTCCAGCATGTCCGATCGGGATCGGCGGTAGCTGACAATAGAAACTTTAGAACCTCAACTACATCACATATAATTGTTTTTTGCAATTTTTAATAAATTCCATTTTAACTTTTAGTTTAAAATTATTCTAGAAACATTTCACAACAAGAACTTCGTTCTTATCTAACTCGGATGAAGAAAATTAAGTAACGGTAGCCAACTACAGCTTTCTGCACTCAATATTGGCCCGACAATTCATCATACAAATACACGACATGTGTGACGTCACCGTTTGAAAATATCAAAAATTAGGTATCTTAACCCGAATCACTCTATATGTTGCAGTTAAAACCTGTTTTTAGTTAGGATGCGTTTTAACTAGATAAAACTAGTTTATACTGGATGTCTTTGTTAAAACCCGTTTTGTCTAGCTAAAACTAGAATTTACTGCTAGTCAAAAATGAATTTGAGTTAGAACTAGTTTTAACTAGACAAAACGGGTTTTAACAAAGACATTCATAGAAACTAGTTTCAACTAGTTAAAACGCGTTCTAACTAAAAACGGGTTTTGACTGAAACATATATATAACAAACAAATAGCAATACTTATAAAAAATCAAAGACAGCTTTCATTTTTTCAACTTTCTTTGATTTTTTATAATTATTTTAATATGAATTTCAGGCAAATATTTAAGATTTTCATTTATCAAATTTACAGTTGGAAATGTCTGAGATATCAGCTTAGATCGTGGGAGAGGTCAAAATCAATGTTTAATTCAATCCCCCAAGTAGAGATGGTCAATCTTAGGACTTGCATCCTTCTGTTGTTTAAAAGTTTGTGTCACATTTCCATACAAAAAAATTATTTCTAGCTTCTATTTTTTTTTTTCCTTTAAAAAGTTTTTTAACACAAATTTCAGTGAGGGTTTGGACCTGACAAGATCCTCATACTACATAAATGTGTTGAACATTCTCTGTGAATCCTGATATTAGGAAATAACCTTATTTTGGGAGATTATGTAAAATATAATGAAATTATCACAAACAATAAAATCAAACATTTCACCCATTGTTTCAATTATATGCATAATTTGTATAATTCTTCAAATTACCATTACTGTGTGTATTCGGTTAAAAAATAATTTCTGTGGTCCTATTAATTTCATGCAGTTATGTTATATTTTCTTAATATTTGCTTTTTTTCAGTTTTTTTTTTTTTATTGTAATACAGTGGTGCCTCATATAACGTACTTAATCCATTCCAGGTGCACATCCGTTAAGTGAAAAGTCTGTTATACGAAACGCATTTTCTCATAGAAATACATGTTAAAACATATAATTCGTTTCGCAGCATAAAATAACCGTACTGTATCATGAAAAAAATGAAAATGGAGCAGTCACCAATTATGCCGGGTAGTCAGATGTTGTGAGGATGTGGTGGAGGAACACTTACTTCACACATTCATACAGATACAGACTTTTTATACATTGCAGCAGGTCTCTTTTTATTATTTTTTAATTGGAGTCAGATTCAGGAGAGGCTGCCGGAGTTTGCAGGGTCAACTCCTCTTGTTCCATTCTTTGTTTTTTGGCAGCTTGCTTCTTTAAAAGCATGTCCAAGGTGGTCTGTTTCTCTCTCTTCTTCAACACCTGTCGAAAATGACGGGCAATGTTGTCATTGTAGAGATCATTGATCCTATTGGCCTCAGCTATGTTTGGACAGTGAGTGTTGGTAAAATCCTTAACCTCTCCCCATTTGACAAGGAAGTTTTTGTCAACTTTCATTCCTGATGATTTCTTCTTTGTTTCAATTGAAATCGCCTTTCTGTTTTTTTAGAAGCTGTGATTTGCACAACACTTGAATAAATGTAAATACTCTGCACTGAGGTGATGTACTGTACATAATAAACAAGGGAGCAATCCGAATCCCAATGGAAGCTCTGTACTTCAGATATTCTAATAATACTAATATGTTATAAAAATAGCAGATTGTCATTGGCAATGGCAAAAGTGTGGAAACATCATTCGCACTTGTTCGCAGAAAGACCGTTGTTTGCAGCCTGTCCGTTGCTTGAGTCATGTAATGGCCAAACAGAAAGTCCGTTATTCACAGCGTATGTTATACAAGGCACCACTGTATATTAAAAACCACTGTTCAATGACCTAACGTGTTTTTCTGACACAATGTACAGTACACTAAGGGCATACCCTTATAGACTGCAAAATATAATACTAATTTTGCTCTAAGAACCTAAAAAGAATATTTAAAAAGACTTTTTTAGTATTGAAGGAATTGTTTTTATTTAGGCTTCTTATTTTTTTGTAACAGTTAATGTAAATATAAATGATACAAATCAATGTAGTGCCAAAATAAGCTGGCATTTACAGAGTCTGGCAGGAAAGTATGACATTTTTCAGAATAATCATAGTTATTTGTTTAAGAAAAAAACTTTATTAAATGGCATGCATTTCTATTTATATTGGAAAAATAATGTAAGAGTGCCAATTAATTTCAAGAAACATTGTTGTTCGACTGGTATCAATCCTTATTAATTTAATGCATTTCTGTAGCTTTGTGAAGTTCACCATTGCCCACTGAACCATGTTTTGCAGAAATTGCTTGGATTTCCTGTGTAATTGATCTTTTAGAGCTTACCACTGAACAATGAGGGCTATTATCCACAGTTTGTCTCATCAGTTCACTCTTTTTACAAGTCCAAACAATTAGTTCATTTCTACAAGCTTTCCTTGGCAATACTGAACCTATTGTTCTCAGGTTTTCGATTCACTTCAGAATAGTGTTCTGGCTCAGAATTCTGCTGTGATGTCTAACATTAAAATAGGTTCAAAACTTCGGCTGGGTGAGGGTCACCAAATTACCACTTCTAAAAAATGTGCATCATGCTTTTTGTTGAACAGTGCTCCTCAGCTCCATTGTTACTGATAAATGGCATAACCTGACAAGTGGTACATAATAGTTAACATGGTAATCGGCATCCTCAAGATGATTTACCCATACTACAAACGTCATGCTTCCCTGTCAGCCTTTGTATGAGAGAGTGGTCTTATTAGTGATGCAGAACATGTTTCAAACTTACAAAAACAAGTGATTTTAAAATGTAGTACTGTGTACTACATTTTAAAAACACTTACAAAAATGTAGTACACAGTACAGATTGATCCAATATTCTATATTAGATTGTAAAGTTATTAATTAATATATCAGAAAATACAATAGCTGTATCCTTAAGATGGCTTTTCTATTCGAAACAGGTTTTCAGTTGGTCATACACAGCCAACAATTCAATAAATAAGCAAATAATTTTTGCTTAAACAATAAAATACTTAAAATAATCTTTCCTGATCATCTAATTTATGTAATTAAACATAAAAAATACTTAAAACTGAAAAAAACGAAAGAAATGCGTTAATTTTGAAGAAAAAGCTTCAAATTTTATTTTCCTTTGTCTCGCCTTTCTGTGAAATTTGACACCGATGAGTCATTGTTTACACAGCCTGATGAACTTGAGAACAGCTGGAGTCGGATTTCCCGGGACATTCTCATAGAAGTCTCGGGAGGCGATGAGTTTATAGTAGGGTGAATACTAGTTGGCCGTGTATTTTTAAATATTTTTAAAAAATTAAAATTTTTATTGCGATTTCCGACCCCCCGACTTAATTAAACTTATATATAATAAAATCTATTAATTAAAAAAATTAAAAACTATCGGAGGTCGTTTTTGATATCAGAAAGTAGCTTTAAATAACTTTACCGAAGTAAAATCCGTGCACAACTTTAGAACGATTAATTAAATTTGATAAAAAAAATCCCATTAAATTAAAAAACAATTAAGCGTTAATCGCGCGTCATTAAAGGTTGATTAAAATCGCAATAAAATTTTTTTGCGCGGGTAAAAATTTTTGAAAAAATTTGGAGACTTAAAAAACATTCCAAAAATTCAAAAAAAAATAATTAAATTAAAATACTAGTAGTAAGAGAAATGTTGAAATTTCACATAAAGAAAATATTTATGGTAGTTTTTTGTTTTCAACATAAAAACTATGTTCTTAAAATGAAACTATACTTTTGATATCAGCTTTCCCATTCAGCAATATTATCACTGAGAAATTCCTCGGGTCTGGCCGGAATAAGTGAAGGTGTCATATTTTCTATGCTAAGCAACTTAGGAGGGAATTCGAAACTACTGGACATCTCTTTCACGTTATCCACCCGTTTCTTTTCTGTATGTTTCCGTAGCCAGGAGTCAAGATCGAAGTCTGGAATTGGTACTTTTTTGCCTTCTTTCCTTATTCTTTCTTCCATTTCGGCTATATCAAATATAAACATTAAGATATTATACTGTTTACCACTCCCTTCCATTTTTAGACATTGTTTTTATGAAAAAATAACCAGCATTGTGTTAAGTCAAACAGTAAAACTTGAAAACTCAAAATTCTTATAAATGGGCCTAATACAATATATAATGGTGTCCAAAATTAATATCCAAAATACATTCATCCAATTAAATTCCAAAAAGACAAAATCCAAATTATATATACAGTACTTGATCTAACAGTATGCAATAAAATAAAGAACTTGCTGGATAATGAATCAAAAATAAAAACACCTTATTATTTCCAGCAATAAAACTATTATTTAATAAGATGATAACATTTTTGACTATTTTTAATAGCCTTCATCAGTTAAACAAATTCAAACAAAAAGGAATGCTAAAAATAGAATACAAGCAATACAAAAACTTTTAGAAATTCAAATTAATTCCAACGTAAAATGCAGTCGCGTAGTATAAAACAAATTGCGCATACGAATCATATAGGAATAACTATAAAACAAAAACGAATTATTGCCACAATAATAAAATATATGCCTATTATGAGATAACCATTATGTGCTATGATAAAATGATTTCCACGCAGTGGATAAACCATCCATATCTCTATGGTTAATACAGCCCTTGTTAATGTGGGCTTTGTAGATTTCCAGCTTTTCAAGATATTTCAGCACTTGTTTGTTGTTCGTGGCCCTAACGATAGATGCTTTGTCCCAATAAATGCTGACATCCTGCTGTTTAGCAAAAGCCGCGAGTACAGTACCATCCGTGTTCTTAGTGATGGAGTATTTATGCTCTTTAAGCCTCTGCTGCCTTACTGGAAATAAGAAGGTGTTTTTATTTCTAACAGTATGTATTAAAATATGAGTAATCACGATATTAAGGAAAATTAAGATACACAAATCTTCATTTTAATCACACATGATCATAACGAGATATCACATGATATCAGGGCAAACAGATGCTTAATAATCTCTAATGGCCAAACAATGACAAATCATAAATCATAACATTGAAAGCAAAAACGAATTTGGTGTTGTGAAAATTATCATTTTCACAACACCAAATTCGTTTTTCAATGATAGAGAACGTTGGTAACAAATTAGTTCTGAGAAGAGTTTAGGAGTAGGTGTTGGAAATTGAGAGCAGTATACCCTTACAAAAACTCAATTCCTGTTCCAAGTTTTTGAAGAGAATGAGATGTATTTAGAGCTTACATCTCAGTTAATTAAACATAAAACAATATCTTTAGAGCTTACATCTCAGTTAAACAGAAAACAATGTAAATTATTAATTAATATGCATCTATGTCCTTAATTTAATCAAAATTATTCTTTCAATCACTATATCAGTGTATTTCTATTAATAGGACTTATCATATTGGTGTATAAGATTACAGCCTCACAGTTACATCGATTAAAATTGTTTTATTTTACAATTGCCTGCTTGTTTTTGTTTGTAAAAACAAAAACAAGCAGGTAATATTAATAGAAATACACTGATATAGTGATTGAAAGAATAATGTAAATTATTGTTTTCAGCTTTCAAAATTCGTTTGTGGTCATCTTATGATCATCCATAAAAATGTTTAATTTTTTTAAAATGTTTAATTTAATTACTGAAATATGTACACCACTTTTTTTATATTTGTTCTGTACTATAATGTAAGTAAATTTTTGTTTTTAAAAAAATATTTTTTTCTCTTTTATAATGTAACAAAGTGGAAAAATTTTTCTCTGTGAAAGCATTTACTCCAACTGAAGAGAGACTTAAGTCTGATATGTACATTTTGAAAAAAATATATATATAGAAAAAAGAATATCAGTGTGTCAACCTATAGTCTGTGCTGTGATTGTCCTTTAAATATAACTACATTGTTAATATACATATGAAGAAATAAACTATAGGACAAAAAGCTTTATTGTATAAATTTCTTGATGTAAATAAAATAATAATAGACCCTATGAATTATGGAAAGAAGAATCCAGATGGAAGACCATCAAAATTAATACATCGAGATAAGGCAAGAATTATCAAATATATCTCAAAACTGGATGCTCTGCAAGTAAAATTCTAGCTGATCTCTAACTTCTTGTTAGTGTATAAACAGTAAAGAGAGTAATGCATGAGTCACATAGGCTCAGCTGGAACAGTAAGCATAACATAAGTTGACAATCATATTGCATCAAAGAAAACAGTTTGGAATTCCAATATCTTCAGTAATGAAAAGAAATTTAATTTTATGGCTAATGGATTTAAATATTATTGGCATGATTTAAAGAAAAAGCCTAAGACTAAAGCTAGTGGATGGGGAGGTAAAGTTATTGTTTGGGCAGAATTTGTATATGATCGTAAAACAGAAATAGCCTTTCTGAAGAAAAACTGAACTGCCAATGACTACATTTACCTATTATCAGAGTTTTATTGCCCAAAAACCCTTTACTTGCAGGAGAAAGGTAAATCTTTCAACAAGATGATGTCTCCATCCATACTTGTAAATGGATTTTTCAAGGAATGGAAAAATCAACATTTTGAAATAGCCAGTGAAGTCCACACTTAAATCCCATCGAGAACTTCTGGGACATCCTTGCAAAATTAGTAGATCTTTGTCCAGTACAGAATAACGTTATTTTAGTCCATGTCTTTTTAATGACAAATAGGTACCAGTTATTGCCATGATAGTTCAAGAAAGGCTGTATGCCTTACTTGTACTATCATGGCAAATTTTGAATTGTACTCAGGGCAATCTGGAAGTGCATGCAATGTTTAAAGTTTTGTCCTTTGCATTGATTTTTCAGAGGAGTAAATTAACATTTCCTTACATCTACTATATCTCTTATTATGTGACATACACAAGTATGATAAGAAATAGGCAATTAAAGAAAATGTTTATTATAGAACGAGAATATATATCATAACATGTAAGTTTCCCAGTACCATGCAGTATGGATTCACCCAGTATCAGTATCACCCATGCAGTATTCTAAATACATTTTATTGAAAAATCAACATCAATGACTTTTGTTTTTTCTAGGCCTATGATGTCAATTGCAAGTGATTTCCAAAAAATACTTTAACAAATCTCCCTCAATTTTAGATGAAACAAGCATAAGGTCATTAATGAGAAGAAGATGAAAAGAACAATTTTTAACTTCAATTCCATATAAGAAAAGGTTAGAAGAAAGTCCACAAAATTAGAACACAATAAAAGAAAGCAAAAAGTCAGACTTCAAAGAAAAGGGAAAGTCAAACACAAAAATACCAAATTTTCAGTCTGAAAAGTAAAGGTTTAATGCACTTTATGCAAGAGTCAAATTTTAGGTTCATGTTGAATGCTGAGAGTCAGATAATATACTTTTACACATGCATGTAATTTTCTTTGTCATCAAAATATCAAGTTCTCAGACATACTGTAGTTTTATTATTATTTAACAAAAATAAATAAATTTCATTTATTGCCTTAAAAACATTCAGTGTCATTTTATTTAAATTTCTTGCTATTCATTCAAGTAATTAGCACACAAGTGAGCGTGCAACTATGCAGATGCAAATCTAGTAGTGAGTGAGAAGTTGCAAGTGATATAGTTCTTGCAAAGGAAAACCATGCACAAGTGAGAAGTGAGAAATCTCTCTGGAGAGAGTGACTTTCTGGCTCTCGCAAATATCTGATAGGATTTGATATTTATTGCATCTCACCTTGTCTCACTAAATACTGTGCATGTGCCTTTCCATGAGCAGATGGCAATTTCTCTTATCTTTCATCTACTATATATATAAAAAGGTTTTTGTTTTTCTTTTTTAACTAACAATTTTGTTTTTTATAGGATAAATTCTGTTTTATTAAATTATAATAAAGTTTTTTCTTAGTACAATGTTGCCATTGAAAACATTTCACACAGGACAATGGCAACATCATGCTAAGAAAATACATATAATAGAGAACAACAAGCAACTAAGATATAATAAAGTTCTTTATCCTTTTGCTGTTTCCCGAGAGAACAAGCACCATATTTTCATTTTCTTTTTGTGTGTTAATTATGAAGTAATTGTAATAACAAACATTTTTCTTTGCTAATAGTAATTGTTGTAGTCAAACCATTTTAATTTTTACTTCCATACAGTGCAATAATTCACATGTCTTTGTGACAAGTTCAACATGAACATGTGACTTCACCATTTTCTCCAATTTGCTCATATTGGTATAGTTGTACTGTACTTAACAAGAGTGAGAAACGTCATCACCTCTTATCACATTTCTCGTTTGCTCACACATCACTTGGCGAATTCGCTCACTCACACCTGCATATCCACACCCTAACTTCTAATATATGTCCAGTATTGCAAAATGTTTGTGCTGTCTGAATATCATGGTATTTTCGTTTAAATTTTAAAAATATGTCTGTTAAATTTTTGTATTTTTGTTCAGTCTACTATTAAAATACATATTTTTTCCTGCTCCTGTCAGGCTGTAGTTATTTACATTCTCAAGTTTTACATGGAAGTTAAAACAAACTTTATGAACTATGTAAACAAAAATGTTATTTATTAATTAAGTTATGCTTACCAGCCCTCTTCAAATTTTCAATATCTGTTGGTGACATATGTGAATATTTGCATCCTGGTCCAAATTCACAATTTCCTATTAAAAAATTATATATTTATTAAAAGCAAAATCTATTAATTTCTAATGATTACATTAATTTAACCTGTTAGTAGTAGAAAGTTCTCAAAAAATAAAATGAATAATTTACTAAAAATTTAATAAAATAATCATTTTGGCTTGTCAGTCTTCAGTTTTAACATTCTTGCAGTTAAAAATTTAGTTTATTTTCCTTTTACATCTATATAAATTTTTAGATATGTAATTTTTGAAGAGAGTTTCATTTGCATTAAACTATTTAATGTACATTATATATATTATTGAATCAATAACAAATAATTATTTGATTTGATTTAATGCAAATGAAACTTTCTTTAATAAATTTATGCTGAAGGAAAATAGGGTGATGTCTTTTCACCATATTTTCCTTCAGCATAAATTTATTAAAGAAAATAACACATTCTTTATCATATCATAATCAAGCAATAGATATTTTTGTAGAAATAATGTTTTTGAATTATTTTGTCGCTATTCTTCAGGTTCAAATATTTAACCATTCAGCAGTGAGGGATGTATATTATACATCCAGGGCAATCATATGGCAGTGGTGAGGGACGTATATATACGTCAAATTCTTTTGGGGTATCACCGAAAACTAGCCAAAAACTACTGCAAAAAAAAATTCACATAAAAATGAATTATGTAACAATAAAAAAGGACTTTTCTTTACTAGACATAACTGTTTACAAAATCGTTTTCTGAAACAGTAATGAGAAAAAACACATGGAAAAATTCTCTAAAAATTTTGCACATTTATTCTCCACTACTAAGGGGTAGCTTTATACCTGACTATTCCACTGTTGAAAGGTTACGAACATAAATTATGCATACATTCAAATTATTTATACAACACAGTATATATATAATAATTTGATAATACAAACTGAAATACAAAGTATTTTTATTGTAATAATACATTTTGTCCATAAATTCACCTCTCTAATATATCAACAAATAAATTAATATAACTTATATATTAGTGCTGAATGCTGTACAGATTTTTATACCAGGTGTCCTTAAAATAATTTGGGTAATGCATATCTTCATATATATATACCAAAATAAAGCAGTTTTTCAAACTTATCAAAATTTATATTATTGTATGTTTTTCTCTTATGATTTAAAAAAATGAAGAATATTAAAAACAACCATTATTGTGTATACAAATTAATGAAATTAACTTATGAGTGGGCATGATTTTGGTGGGAGTTAGATTCAAGAGCTCTCATAAAGAATTTGTGCAACTTATAAATGTATTGAAATTATAAGAGATTTGTTTCTTGAATGGATAAATAATTATCAACTTAAAAAATTATTTAATTTATTTCAAATATAAACAACTTATAATTTATACATAAATAAGGTAAAGTTACATAAAATTTCTAACAAAAGCATATATGCACTGTATGAAAAATTCATTTTAAAAAATCAACTGAAAGTTGCATTATATAAATGTAAATACCATATTTATTTGAATAATCTATGCACTTTTTTCTAAAAAATGGTGACAAAAAATCAAAATGTATAGTTTATTTGAAACAAATTTGCAAAGTCCAGACAGTCACCAGATGGCTACCAAATGCTATGGTGATATTTCTCTCTTCAAAAACCACATACAAGACACAAGATATACTAGAAGCATTAAATTCTTGAAATAGCACATAAAGATATTAAAGAAAATTCCACATGAGATGAGTTAACTTATAGGAAGTTTAGAAACATTAGAAAAGTTTCCTATGACCTTGACAAAATTCAACTCATTTCACTTTCAAAATAGTGAACAACATAGCAACTATGCTGCCATAGCATCTGTGTTGCAATTGCTGAAGCAGTAAAGTTTGTATAGTTAACGACCAATGCTGTCTGTCACTACTAAGGATGAAAATGGCTCTATTGATGGAAAGAGTATACAACAACTTTTAAAAGCTTCTGTTAATGCAGTACAGTTAAAAATCTGTGCATAAAATGAAATGTTTCAAAAATAGCATTATAACAGAATGTGAGACAGAAACAAACAAACTAAATCTTGAACAGGAACAGGAAAGAAGTAAATACCATGATGCTATTGTAACTAGCTACAAGAATGTAATCCAACAGTTTGCATGTTTGATATCACCATGGATGTTTAAAAAGAATATATCATTGATGTTATAGAGACAAAATCCATAGATTCCACAAAAAACTTCCTGGGAACAAAGTGCACTTTGAAAAAAGAGAAAGATTACACCAAGAAAATGTTCTTGAGGTAACAGCCAAACTGCACTGTAAATTGTTGAAAAAAAAGGAAAATTAAATTTAAATGGTCTGTTTGTTCATGTTGAACTTTATTATAGTTACTAGATGTTTCAGATTACAGGATATAGACCAGGGGTGGCCAACAGTTTTTGCCCCAGGCCGAATTGGAAAGAAAACTTTTTTCACAGGCCAAATCAAAGGCTGCCCTAGGAAGATTTTGAGATGGTGCAAGATCTCAATGTGGTATCACCCCATAGAGACCAAAATGTAGATAGAGATTACAGATACATTTTTCACATTATCATGCTTTATCAACATTCTACGCTGTACTTACGAGATTTGTAATGGAGGGTTAACTCTAAACGCACAATGAGTTGACTTTTTTTTTCAGGCGTCAGAATTTTTCATCGAGCTATTCGGACTTGAGTAGCTAATATTGAAAGATTGATCACATAAATTCATTAGACGGGCCATATGTTGGCCATGCCTGGTATAGACACACAGCAAAGTGCACAAAGTGTACTTTGCTATGTGTCTATATCCTGTGTACAAAGTGCAGACAGAGTACAATATATTCAGAAAATGTTCTAATGAGCATGAAATAAGACTAGCAGTTCCACAGAGTATTGCTTACATTATGCAAGATATAACATATGTTTACAAAAAACAAACAACAGACTGATGTAAAACAAGGTTCCTTTAGCAGAACATAACCAAAATTACAAAGATAGTTTTAGAATAAACTGACTAGTGCAAGTGTCAGCATCTTAAAACAAATTAATGTAAAGTTATCATAGTTTTGATGAGATATTATATAATGAAAAATAACATTGCTTTGCCTGTAAGTTACATAAGGGGAACCATATCAATAAGAGAAAAAGATCCCCTATGAATATCAGAAGTGTTTAGAAGTTTGTTATATAACATGTGCCAATACTGTGTTGAGCTACAATAATCCTGAACAGAAGACTCAACATAAAGTATGCATTTCATACTAAATTAAGAACAGGAGATATGGTGATTGTATAAATTTCACAGAATCAACAGATTTTTTATATTTACTCTATTTACCTTGATCAAAAACTTAAACTTTCTTTAAATGTTCAAAATAAACAGAAGATATTTAGTAGTTAACAACTAAGAATGTATTAATTTGTGCAGACTCCAACTGTCCCCCTCTGAATCTTAGTATTACAGACATACAAATATAAGAAAAAGGATAATGGAAGATTTTCTTAATGAATACAATCTGTTTGTAGATAACAAAGATATTGGGTCAACCTGTAGGATCTCAGTAGGTGGCAATATTGATGATCTCATTGTAACAGGCATTAGCCTTATTAACCCTAGATAACTGAACTTAATTTTTAGTTACATTATAACTACACATTCATCGAGCAAACTACACATTAAAAAACGTTAATATCAACAAAAATGTTTAATAAAAATAGGAACTTGTTACATGGCACAATAGTATGGTTAAATAGGAACTAAATAAGGACAAAATATTTAGGAAATAAGATTACACACAGTTGCTACGTATGTTAACATTATGGGGGCTGCAAAATGCATTTTTGTATTTCATGCAATAGTGTTTTGTCATTTGTCGAGCTTTCAATGGACATAAATAGCATATTTTACGCAGATTCAATGCAGAATGAGTAGGAGCTTCTACACTGGGCACATCACCTAGAATATCCTGTATCATGGTTCTGATATCATGCCTCAAAGGCATTGTCTGTAAACGCTGTTGTAGCCAGGGCTCCATGAGTTTGTCTCCCATCTTCATAAAGAAATTCCCACCGGGACATTGGTTTTTTTTTGTTTCTAACGTTATTAGAGACATAGATATTGTGAGATCTGAATAGTCCTGAGTCTACAATTAATAATTATTTTATGATGTTAAATATTATCATAAAATATTATTTCGTTTTGGTGAGAAATTAACGATTTTCCAATGTGGGAAAGATAGATAACAGATGCTACTTCCTTCTAGGGAAGTTAGAACATCTTGTGTTTTTCCCTTATCTGCAAAAAATATAGCTTTGATGGGAAATGTTCACCCCTCATTTATTCCCCTTTCATCCGTTCACATGAAAGAGTCTCTGTCTGATGATTGGTCGAAAATCAGCAGATATAGCGGAAATTTATCAGAATTCGGGGAGTTCATCGACAGACATAGAAGAGTCAGGACTCCATTCATATTGCTCCTAAAGGCCAACGCCTATGCTATGAGCCATACAATATACAAGGATTAAGTCTAAAGATATAAATGTATCAAGTTAAGTTGATCTCTCCAGAGGAAAGAAGACAGAGAATTCTAGAAGTGAAACAAATACTTCATATACAGAGCCGAAGTTTAAAGACAACGATCAGGTTGTATGTTCTTAAATGATTTTGTGTGCTCTCTCTCTCGACCTTATATCGGTTATAGTATAAGTCCGTATTTCTCTCGACTTATAGATTGAAATTCGCTTTTACTATCTCTCATTTATATAATAGTTTGTATTAGTTTTAATTGTTTATGGTTTATTAAATTTATTCTTATTTATTTTATAAAGAAATGTCTCTCAATTATTATCGGAATAGGATTTCCCCACGCGTGTTTATCCGCGTGTAAAACAACTGATAAACTGGTGTCGGAATCCTGACGTAGATCCGAATCTCGCGATTAGGATCGTTTATAAAAGCCCTCCTATAAAAAGTTACGAGAGCCGATCTCACGATCGAGCGCCCGTAAGTGGTGTAACTTTGTTTACGTCCTGGCTGATCTCACAATATCATAGCTGTTGATTGCCAATAGGTTTAACATATTATAAAATATGCATAGTGGCCACCTTTTGGGTTTGACTCATATTTGAACACATTTGATCTACTGTGTCTACTACACCCTTTGTACTATTATAAAAATGTATTATTTGTGGTTTTCCTGTATTTTCATCAATGTTAAGTTGACCATGAATAGTTGACAAAACAAACAACTTTATTTGACTTAGCTTTGTATGAAACTAATGTCTTATTGCTGTCATAACAAAATATTGAAGTACTACCAGCATGTGATTTAGAATTTTTTAATTTTTCAGGAATTTCTCTTAGAATGGTTACTTCTAAGGGTGCCAACCAGTGGCATGCCATGACATTTGATGGTAGGGAAGCTGTGTTTCTGTAAAAAGCCGACATCCAGGGGCAATCAATCAATTGCGCATCAGTGATGGTCTAGGGCAGGGATGGCCAACAGGTTTTGCCCCTGGGCTGAATTGGAAAGAAAACTTTTTCCACGGGCCGAACCAAAGGCTGCCATAGGAAGATTTAGAGGTAGTGCGAGATCTCATTGTGGTGTCACCCCGTAGAGACTAAACTGTAGATAGAGATTATAGATACATTTTTCACATTATCATGCTTTATCAACATTCTACGCTGTACTTACGAGATTTGTAATAGTTAACTTTTTTTTTTAGGCGTCGGAATTTTTCATCGAGCTATTCAGATTTGAGTAGCTAATATTGAAAGATTGATCGCGGGCCACATAAATTCATTAGACGGGCTGGATCTGGCCCGCAGGCTGTATGTTGGCCATGCCTGGTCTAGGGTCCATTCGGTTCCTATCGTATCAATTATTCAATACGATAGGATCCTACTGTATCGATTATTTGATAAGCCAGTAAAAACCGTAGACTTCTCTACATGCATTTTTAATATCACAATTACATTCCGAATCGCTAGCCATGATATAAGGGCTACAATTAAAACTAAAATAATAAAAACTTACTTGGTGAAATAAAATGTGTGGTGGATGTACCAGTACATACCTGGTACAAAATATTCTTCAATTGTATAAATATACTTTTAAAGAAAATTATAATTAAATATAGCTTTGTAAAGAAACATACACAAAAATATAAAATATTCTTTACTTTTTAAATCTTAAAACAATGCACTTAGTCAAATAGCTCCCTATGACTGGCTAATGGATGGAATCAAAGATGGTTGCAGAGCATGCACACACACGGACTGCCAAATCCCCAGGGTGCCAATACCGATCAATGTCAAATACCTCTTTTGTCACATCACTAGTATATCTCAAAGGACGTGACAGGGCTGTTGTAAATTTTAAACGTTTCTCACCATAGATAAGTTAAACTTAATAGTCATTTGTTTTCTAACTAATTCGTTTTAGAACCAAGTGTCCTCAGAAATTTCCAAAATTTACAACTTTTCGGTCACTCTCACTGAACTGGAAAAATTTCCGTCTTTATTACATTAATAATACAAATATGAAATTGCAGTTTTGTCTTGCTATTATATTATTAAAAAAATATCTAAGAAATCAGTCTCTGCTGTACTCGGCTAGAGATGGTTCGGTTAAGCTTTTCTTTAAGTAAAATTTCGGCTCTTTCATCAGAGTTTTGTTTATGTCCCCAATTCCCTAATCACTTAATTATTTAACAAGTCGAAACCAGTTACTTTGTATGCGAATATTTGTAGTCTCGGGAAAAAGTGGAAAGACAAATTTTTATGACAAACGGATACATAAATCGTAAATTTAAGGAAAATAAATTCTAGAGCTTTTTCTGTACCTTGTTCATCTCTCTCATTCATTAAATTTAGTTGTAAATGATGCTGTCAAAGTTACTATTAATTTTTTAACATTATACAAGAATTGTGCATGTTTTTTCTATATCCCCTTAAAGATGGGATATATGAAATCGTAATATCACTGGTTTAACATTAAAATTCGTGAGTAATATAAAATCGGAGAACGGAATAAAAATATCAAATATTTTAATGGATTTTTTTAAACTCCTGTCAACTATACAGAACTATCATAAAAACATACCAGTATGTAAGGTTTGCCGACGTTGAAGGGGAAAAAGTCTATCTCGCGTCAGAATGAGCCTAAGGGAAACCGCGTATGTGGGCGGTGGCGAAGGAGGCAAATGATGCACAAGTGTTTTACAAAATAAAACCTGTTTAATTGTTCGAATTCATGCTTACATCGATATAGGATAATTCCAAAATTTCGGTGCTCCTGGGAACGGCGAAAGTTCGTGATCTCGGTCGCAGTTCGGGCGGACGAGAAGGATATCCGGACGAAGCAGAAGTTCGTTGTTTCGTTGCGGTATCCTCGGTGAGCAGCGGATGCACAACACAATTTTTCACCACTGTAGGTTTAATCCGGAGGAGACTCTTCTTCGATCTTGAAGTTCCGATTTTTATAGTTTTTCCCCCACTATTCGCATTTCGGATTGGTCCCTCGTCCCATTCCTCGCTTCCCGATTGGTCTCTCCTTTGTCTCCAGGTGCAAGACGAAACTTTTCGGGTCACGGGAAAGGTCCGATTCGAGGTGTCCATCTGATACGTCTTTGTCGACTCTGCTCGATGACTGTTTATAAAATAATAACACTCGCACTCATAACTCAGGCCGATATTTACCATTTTTGACGTCTAAGAATTTAACGATCATTTTCACCTTTCACCTATCAAAAATTCCTCTATTTTTTGTTCGAAAAGGTTTATTTCGGCCAACATTTTATAGACACGCGAGTCAAAGATCTACCTGTTTATGAGCGCTCGTGTTAGAGTTTGTCTTCCGCTAAGACATTAACAGATAGTTGACACATACTCGAACCGTTCCGAGTCTCGTTGTTTACATCTCGTGTCGAGCAAGAATTTCACGGTTTACTCGAGTTCGAACCTCGTCTGGGAACCCACAGTGCTCTCTGCCTTTTTAAAATGCTGCTCGGTTTAGTAATTTAGCAGCATTTTAGCTGACAGCTCCCAGAGCCTTCAGTCCGCACTCTTGTTCATCCGAAAATGACCGTACATGCGAAAGAACATTTTACCGTGAATTATATTTCATTGTTTTGAACATAGGTTAGTCGAATATAACCTTGGTCACTTTTTTGTAACACCTTTTTTTTCCATTTAGAGATCACATTTTCGATCTCAGATTTACTCAATGTTCCCCGTTTTAGTTTTAATGACAATACTTCCTTTTACATTAAAAATTTCAATACTTTCATTTATTGATAATAGTGAATAATGGGAAAGATTAACATATGGGATAACATATAAGATAACATATTCGTTAACATATGGGATAACATATAAGATAACATATTCGATAACATATGGGATAATTCAACAAAATAACTAATTTAGCAGAAAGCGAAACAAATAGAACCTTGGAGTGTGCTTTTGTCGCTTCACAGTCCTTATTTTTCTAGATCTGTGCCCCCTGATTAAGTAGGGCGTCGTAATTGAATATTTTTGGTCTATTTCTGAAGATGTTGATTTGTTTCTGACTCGGTCAATTGTCCCTGTTCTCATTCTCGTTCTCGTAGATGTTGCCGTAAAGTCTCTAACAATCTTTGGCCTCGTCCTACGCCCGTTTGGGGCCTGGAAGGAAAGGCTCCAAATTTTTTCTCTGTTGTCGAAAGGTTTTTCGAAGGGTTGTCTCCTGTTCTCTCGCTGGTTTCCCTATTTTCCTTCTTCTTTTGAATTTGTTTTGCCTTTTTCGTGGCGAGGGTTGTTATTGTTTTTATTTTCTCCTGCAAATCGGGGGACGGATCCGCTCCTAGAGGTAGAACGAGCAGCTCTGGATGTCGGGAATGGGAAGTAGAGATCTGGATTCGCCGAATGGCGTTTTGAATAATTTCTTGGTCTACCGGAGGTACTATTCTTTCCGGCGGGGCGTCCGGTTCCTCTTCGAACTGCTCGAAATCGGGTTCCCACCAAAATGCTTCGGCCATAATGGAATGAGTCTACAGAAACACAAAGGGAAGTGGTCTTAATGTTCGGTCTCTTTTACTCAGAGTACGCGAGTCGCGTTGTTTACTGTATAAAAGAACTATTATTCTCCCTCCGGTTCGAGTTCCTCTTCGGAATGTCGTTTTTTCGCGGGGTATATATGTACGATTACGGTTAAGATTTTTTCTTCTAACATTCGTTCCAACATTTTCGAATGTAAAGTCATGCAATCTCCCGTTGATGTAATATGTTCAAGACTACCGGTTACGCTTCGGGGTATTGATTCCCAGAGCAGAAGTCGTCCCCTCCCTCGTATTTCAATCCTTCCACGGAAGTAGGTAGCATTTTTACGACATCCCACCATTCTAACGATGGCATACAGCAGAAAGGCATCATTTTCAGTTTCCATTTTGATTAATTGAACAACAAAATAATGTTGATGACAGTAAAGACGGATCGCCCATTTCAAAGAGTGGGGTAGTTCCAATCCTACTATATTTAATCGGACTGAGGGATGTTCGAGAGAGAGAGCAGAGCGGAGTGGGTATCGTTGATATGTTTTATTATTTGGTAATGTGTTCCTTCCCAATGACAGGTTGGTTCCATCGAAGGGCATGCACAGGTACGGTAAGCGCAGAATCTCTCGTGGGCTTTCCTCTCACGTGAGAGTTGTATCTCTGGACATCCGTTATCTTTAAATCTGCACGGCAATGCGACAATTTCTCCTAACTGTTCTAACACAAGATTTCGATGGTTTCCCATGTCTCCTCGACAAGTCGGACAGTTGTGTACCTTTGGTTTACACCAAGAACAAATTACATGTCCTGCGGGACATTGATATACTGGCGGAGACATTTGGTCGAAGCACACTGGACATCTGAACAAGGCCAAGAGAGCCGGATCTGTCGTTGTACTTGGGGTGCGAGACCTCTCTGTATTCGACGTCTCGGTAGAAGGTGACGTTTTCTGCTTCTCCATTGATTATTCTTTGATTCTAAAGAAAGGAAAAAGAAAGCTAGTTGAGTCTCGGTTCTTTGACTGACCGACGATTTAATAGAAAATTACACGAGTTAGGATATATTTTCGAAGGTGCGAGGTTCCTCCGCCTTATTTTCATAAATGCCTCATTTGAGTAGGAATAGTTTCGACTCCGACGGGTAGTATAATGGATTCTTCCCGTTCGGGTCTCATCAACATCGGTTGATTAACCTCTAACGTTTCTAGAGCCTTCGAAGGCGGACTCGTCTCAAAGGTTACCGGCATCAACTCAATCATTTCCATAGGAGTCGATTCCACTCGATTTTCCTGTCGGTGCACTGGATAGGTGATCGCTGGTCTTCGTTTCCTTAAACAGCTTGATCGTTTGCGACAGCTCCCAAAAATCACGAGGGCAGCAACGATGACGACAATAGGGGTTATGAGTGTCAGATTCCACGTGGAAAATAGATAGGTTCTTACATTTGGTGTATTCGGAAAGGCGGTTTCGGTTTTAATCGATCTTATTTCATGACTTATATCTCGAAGTATCCGTCCAGAAAATTCCAATGACCAATCGCGTTCATTAGTTTGGAGGATGTTCGATGTAACGTTTTTCTGGATGTATTCTCGTAAGATCTTAATCTCCGTAAGATTGAGAATATCGGTTATCGCTGGTATAACGTAATGATTTCGAAGGGCGACCTTGAATGTGGTCCGTGCTTGAAAGTGAGACGTAAGACGTATACCGGGTACGTGTCCGATACAAGTCATGGGCAATTTAAAAATTCCTGAATTATTCAATTTGATCATTTTGACTGGTGGTTGTATGGAACTACCGAGTTGACTACATTCTATAACTAAATTTAAAGGCGTCGGGGTGGAATATATCCAAGTCCCCTCTTCATCGATGCGACGAAACATCGGTTTTGGAAAAACGGTAACTCTTCTCCTACATAATTTATTAACAGTCGGCTCATCTGCCATAAACAGGGCATATTCACATGCTCGATAAGGAAGCTTCCACACCGCGACTTCCGGTGCGCAGATCGTTGTTAATCCTGTTTTACACTTCTGTAAGTCATGGGCTTCCAATAACATATAAAGCTGTCGGTCTCTTGACAGTGCTATATAGGGAAAATCGACTTGATAATGAGCGAATGTTTTGGAATCGGGAAAATATGCAGGAAATTTTACCGTTTCATACAAATCAAAATAGCCTTCAGGAGTGACTAATGGGAATTTTGCAAAAATTCTTAGAGTTGACGGGAGTGCTACAGCTGTAGTTGTAATCCACTGGTAATACTTAAAGACGTTGTCTTCGTTTAATGTTTCTATCAATGAGATTCCTCCAGGCAAGTGTTTGTTTACTTCTGTCAACGTCTCTAACAGTTGTGACCTTGACAAAAAGTGAGAGCTGAGTCGGTGATTTTCCAACATCTCGATAGCTTGTCGTAAATTTGTAACACTGATTCGGAATTCCATTACTGCATCTTCGGCATATCGAAGTGCTGTACTAACAACAAAGGTGTAACTGAACACTTGAAGCTCTCGATCTAAGTAATCCTGTCGTCGAATCATCATGTCGACATACTTCCGGTTGTCCTTGACCGCTTGAAGGGTTTGATTTATGACGGTTGTCTGTGCTTCCAAGATGTGTACGATTTTCTGTTGATTTTCGGATAAACTGTCTATCCGACTATTTGTTGCTTTTATTTCTTCTGAGGTGGCTGTTCCAAAGAGGAATTTTAACACCTTTCCTCCGACATCGATTAATCCTCGTTTTTCTCGGGGAGAATCGTTTATAGTGACCGTGGACTTTAATTCCTTATACTCCGCCTCGAAGTCGGCGAGAGATTGTTTTAGGTTTGCTAGTTCCGCATCCGCTAAAGTCCATAGGGGTCGCATAGGATCCTCCTTCTTTTGCGCTCCATTTTTAACTACGGGAGTTAGAGCCGTTAAATGACGGTGTAGATCGCGAAGGTATTCGTCGTATTTGTCAAAAGTTATTTCTAACGCTATAGTCCACTGACTCGTTGTCATAAGGAAGTTCCCTTGTGGTAGGAATATAATTCCTTTAGTCAAGGCGGGTACCAAGGCCGGTGTTTCGTATACAATGCAACTTATCAGCATAATCAAACGAATCGTTATGAATTTTCCCATCGTTATCTACCAAAAAGGAAGTTCACATTACTACCATTTCTGACTTCGCGACAATAAATTTGAAAGCGTACGCGTATTTACAATTGACCTCTTTCCATCCGGAAGATGACAACCTCTCTTCCACGAGAAAGAGAAGCTACCATTTACAATGGGTAAATAGACCGGTAGGAGCGAACGGTAGCAGTCGCGGGGGGTCCTCCCTCTGTTGAGAAGTCCCGGGAACATCCGCGTCTCGCACCGTCGTCACCTTCGGCTGAATATTTCCCGACGATTTGGGAAGTACCCAGGGATATTCACTCACAGGTCCTTGACTCCGGAGAGCGTATCGGTGTGAGGTTTGAGGAGGAGGGGTCACGGGTCGCTCGATCTCTGTTCTTTCCGCGGTATCTTTTGGATCGGGCGAATTGTTTTGGAGTGCTTCTAAAATGATCTCGTCCCAGGGGTCAACGCATTCTACTTGTGGTTGTTTTGCCGTTAGAGGAGGGATATCTGTGTCTGCTGTGTCAGCATCCTCTCTGCCTGCATCAGGCGTTACAAATTCCATCCTTGCGATTGCCGGCTTCATCCGATTCGCGTGTGTGTGCAATTGTTTCCCGGAATGAACATGCTGAACTACAAAATCTACGGGACTCGTTTCTGCAACTATTCTATAGGGACCGTGCCATCGCGGCGCTAATTTTCGTTTCAATCCTGTGGGGATAGCCACTTCATTGACGAAGACTCTATCGCCTATCGCAAATTTGTACGGCTTGTGCTTACGTTGATGATAGGTATTCCTGTCGTTCGCAGCTTTTTCCGCGTGTTCCTGAGCTATCTTGTGGGCTGAGGCCAACCTCACTCTTAGTTCGCTCGCATAATTTTCGCTTACGTCATATCGGGGTTTATTTGGTTCGGTAACGATATCAAAGGGATAAGTCGGATCGCGTCCATATAAAAGGAAAAAGGGGGTCTCATTTGTGCTCGAATGCACGGTAGTATTATAAGCGAAAAGAGCATAAGGGATCATTTCATCCCAATTGCGCTGATCTGCGTCAACATAATGAGTCAAGATGTCTATGAGAGTTTTATTCAATCGTTCGACCATGCCGTTACATTGGGGGTGGTACGCTGTTGTAAGGAGCCTTTCTACGTGTAACAATTCGCAGACTTCCTTCATAACTTTGGATACGAAGTTAGATCCTCTATCGGTAAGTAATTGTCTTGGGACCGAATGTCTTAGAATAATTTGGGTTACGAATGCCTTCGCCACTGTTTTGGCGGTAATATCGGGTAACGGGATTGCTTCTGCCCATCTAGAGAAGTGATCGACAAAGACTAATAGGTATTTGTTTCCGTTATGAGTAGTGGGGAGTGGACCCTGAATATCTAATGCAGTACGCTCGAAAAGTCTCGATATCTTCGGAAACGTCTGCAAAGGGGCTTGATGACCATGCAGGGGTCTTCTCCTTATCGCGCATTCCTGACAACTATCGCAGTAGTGCGTAATATGTTTGTTCATTTCTGGCCAATAAAACTGGTTTTGTAATTTCTTACGCATTTTTTTAGCACCTAAGTGTCCTGAGCTGGGAATGTCGTGAAACAATTTCAAAATATATTCTATCATTATTTGGGGAATCACTAGTCTATCCCATACTTCGTTCCTTTCCGGTATCGTTTTCCTATGATAAAGGGTTTGATCTGCATCTAAATAAAAGTTTGTTGCATCTAAGTTTGTATCTCGTGAGGATGGGTCTCCCATTAATTGTTTCTTTACTTGACTACAAAAGGGATCTTTTTGCTGTTGTTCCCTAACTTGTTCTTTACTGTATATGGGTTGCATTTCACAAATCTTAGCCACGGGCATTCTGCTAAGCGCATCTGCATTGGTATGTGCTTTTCCCGGTTTGTGTATTATCTCGAATTGGTATTCCTGTAATGCTAAATTCCAACGACTAAGTCTTGAGCTTTCATCTTTAACGTTTATGAGCCACCTAAGGGGTCTATGATCTGTAATTATTTTAAACTTTTTCCCATACAGGTATGGTCTAAAATGCTTAATTGACCAAATCACGGCCAGACATTCCTTCTCTGTAGTACTATAATTCCTTTCTGCCGGCTTTAACAGTCTACTAGCATATGCCACTGGGAGTTCTCCACGCTCATCTTCCTGTGACAACACGGCACCTATCGCGACGTTTGAGGCATCTGTCGCTAACACAAATGGACTACCAAAGTCTGGGGATCTTAATAGGGGTGCTGTTATCAAAATTTCCTTTAGCTTTTCGAACGCGACTTTGTGTTCCTCGCCCCAGTGAAACTTTACATCGACCTTCAATAAGTCTGAAAGAGGCTTTGAAATCTTAGCATATTGTGATATATGACGCCGATAATACCCTGTCAGTCCCAGGAATGCTCTAACATCTCGCTCATTCTTAGGTTGGGGGAAATTTCTAACGCATTCTATTTTCGCTGGGTCAGGTCGGATTCCTTCTTCCGACACTTCGTGCCCCAAGAATTTTATCTGCCGCCTCAGCAGTTGGCATTTTCGGGGCTTCAGCTTCAGTCCCGCTGTCGCCAAGCGCTGAAGGACCATTTCCAACCTTTCTAGGTGCAATTTAAAGTCTGGACTAAATACTAAAATGTCGTCCATATAGACGAGGCAAATTTTGTTTTTCAAGCCACTTAATATCAAATTCGCGCATTTTTGGAATGTAGCTGGGGCACAGGTCACGCCCATTGGCATACGATTGTATTGATAGTGCCCCGAAGGAGTGCTGAACCCCGTCTTTTCCTTTGATTCAGGACTCAGAGGCAACTGCCAAAATCCACTTAATGTATCCATGGAAGTAAAATATCGCGATCTTCCCAATAAACTCAATGATTCCTGAATATGGGGCAATGGGTACGGGTCTATTTTGGTAAGTTTATTTAATTGTCTATAATCCACGACTAATCTATACCCTTGGGGTTTTTTTGCAACTAATAACGCAGGCGCCGACCAGGGGGAGCTGGACGGTTCAACTACTCCACTTTTAATCATATTTTCCACTATTTCATCCATTATTTCCCGTTGCGCATACGGAATTCGGTAAGGGGCACGACAAACCGGGGGACTGTTCCCTGTGTCTATTTTGTGCTCCACTAAATCGCAATAGCCCAAGTCGAAATCGTCTTTCGCAAACACGTGTTTATATTTGTATAATAAATCTAACAAAGGGGTCAACTTATCCTTCCCTACTTCACTAAAGTCAAATAAATTCGCAAATTGAGCTCTTGTTAACTCTATTTCATTTGATCGCGTAATTTTATTCCGCTCTGCATTTTCCTTTGTTTCCTCTTCTGCTAAAAGAAAGATTCCTATTTTATTCCCCTTTTTAATCTTAACGGGTTGTGTTTTCACGTTCATTATCCTTACAGGTACTTTGCCACGCCTCCGTGTTTTGACTAACGTACTAGCAATAAACACTCCCTCACTATCGGGAGGTGTCGGTTCAATGACTCCCACTTGATTAGTCACCGGAGAGTGGACTTTCCCTTCCACGATGACCTCTGACCGCGGGGGAATGACGTAATCTTCAGCTAACGTCACTTCCTTAGGAGAGTTGTTCTCTCCCTGTCCTAAACTTTTAACGGTTGTTTGTTTTGACTTCTCCCGTTTTATTTTTCGCCTGTTATTTCGTGCGCGTTTATTTTTCTTTTTCGTTTCCGCATCCCTTTTTGTTTTATTCTCGTTTTTGCTAATTGGCGTTGAATTTAAATCGTCTCTTGTCAACTCACGTGTGTCTGTGTCAATTTGCTTAAGACTATTTTCGTTAGCTTCTTTTGAACTAGGACGGGTGGCTGTTTCCTTTATCTCGGCCAAACCCCAAAATGACACAATATCGCCCGAGGGGAAGCTAAGTGTTGCGTTTCTAACCGAAATTGTGACATCATATAATTCGATGATGTCTCTCCCAAAAATTCCGTCGTTCGGCTCGGTGATTTCGGGCCTTACCAAATAACAATCATGATAAAAGACTAATCGTCCGATTCTGAATTTTAACCTAAACTTCCCAATGGTCTCTATAATGTGACCGGTAACGCTAACTAATTCTACCGTTCTCGTTTCGGCTCGCGGTAATTGTTCTATGTTAGGGAAAAGGTTTCGTGATATTAGGGTAACGGCTGCGCCCGTATCTATTGTCAACCGTACCTCTTTATCCTCGATTTCGCAAATCATCGTGCAGGGAGGCAATTTTCTACCTTTCGATTCGTTTATTCCCGCTAATGGGGTTTGAATTGGCCCTTCCGGAGGCCGTTCTACATAGCAGTTTCGTTCTCGAAATTGTACCGATGTGACTCTATCTAAATTTCGCGATTGTTTATTTTCTGATGAGCTACGTTCTGGCGCGGGTAAAGCTAAAAATCTGGAAGGGGTCGCGTTGGATGGCGTTCGTTCGGCTTCGAAGCCACTACCTGTACTACACTGACTATCACGCGGTGGATAAAAGGGAAAGGGCGCAAAATGTCCGCTACTTTCGGGTTCGAATTGCCCGAATCGCGCCTGATAAAATGGTATTTGTCCTGACTGATGGGTTTGAAAAGGGTTCCGTACATTTCGTGTGGGGACTGCCCATTCGGAAGCGTCGCGTTTCGCTCCCCACCTTCCCTGATATGGCGGAGGGATGTTTCCTCCATACCATTCGGGTGGTAATGGGACATACTCCCATGGATTCAAATTCGGCGAAAAGTTTTGTAAATATCGTTCTTCGTTTCCTCTCCACGGAAAAATTGGGCCTTGTTCCGAGTATTGATTGTAAAAGGGGTAACGCATGCGGGGTTGTCGTCGCGGGAAGGCTAGCGATGATCGCGGGGAAAACTGTTGCGGTGTACGACGCTGCGGGCTTGGGGGATAGCGCGGATTTCGCATCCCATTGTTCGCCCTTTCAGCTTCTTGGGTTCGATTGGTTCGCGAGGGTTCTCGTCGGAAGCCGTTTGTTTGCTGACGCGTAGGCTGTTGATCTAATCTTTTCCCTAATGTGACTAATTGCTTCGAAAGTTGTGCGATTTTAGTGTTGAAAGCCGATTCTCTCCGTGAATTGGCCTCCTCTGACTGAGCGTCACAATTATCTATGGTATCGCCTACACTGGCGACTAAACTCCGCGTTTTTCCTGCTAATTGATCTATCGTCTCTTTGCGGATCGCAATTTTAAGCGCTTCGGCGAAGGTCGCCGGATCGTGCGTCATAACCTGCCTCTTTAGTCTATCAGTTAGGCCATGCAAGAATTGGACACGCAATTTTTCGTCCAGTTCTCGCTGTTGACAGCGTTTAATAACTGCGCTCTCCTGTTCGTTTGAACCCGTGTGATCTATGGCCATTGCGCTAGCGAGAGTCTGCAAGCGGACCGCGAACTCCTGCACCTTTTCATCTCTCCTCTGGGTACACGCGTGGAATTTTTGTACCTTAATAGAGTACGGCTCACGATCAAATCGTTGAATCATTAGTGTTTTAAAAGTATCGAAGTCCGTCACGCATTTCATCTGCAGGTCGCGCCACGCAAAGTCTCGAGCCACGCCCATGAGCTTGCACTTGGCAATGCTCAGACACTGGCGAGGCATCCATCCTGCCAAACTTGCGATTTCTCCCAATGTGTCGAAAAAATCAGACACGCGTCTCGTTTCGCCCGAAAATGTTGGGATCATTCCTCCGAACGCGGAGAAAGAGCCGCTACTGCTACCGTCTCGAGGTCGCGTCGGAACACCTGCATCAGCCTCCATCGTTCAACCCACTTTCTAGATAAACTTTTCGTCGGCTCACTTACTCAAATGTTGTGGGACACAAATAATCTCGAGCTTCTGACACCAGTGTAAGGTTTGCCGACGTTGAAGGGGAAAAAGTCTATCTCGCGTCAGAATGAGCCTAAGGGAAACCGCGTATGTGGGCGGTGGCGAAGGAGGCAAATGATGCACAAGTGTTTTACAAAATAAAACCCGTTTATTTGTTCAAATTCATGCTTACATCGATATAGGATAATTCCAAAATTTCGGTGCTCCTGGGAACGGCGAAAGTTCGTGATCTCGGTCGCAGTTCGGGCGGACGAGAAGGATATCCGGATGAAGCAGAAGTTCATTGTTTCGTTGCGGTGTCCTCGGTGAGTGGCAGATGCACAACACAATTTTTCACCACTGTAGGTTTAATCCGGAGGAGACTCTTCTTCGACCTTGAAGTTCCGATTTTTATAGTTTTTCCCCCACTGTTCGCATTTCGGATTGGTCCCTCGTCCCATTCCTCGCTTCCCGATTGGTCTCTCCTTTGTCTCCAAGTGCAAGACGAAACTTTTTGGGTCGCAGGAAAGGTCCGATTCGAGGTGTCCATCTGATACGTCTTTGTCGACTCTGCTCGATGACTGTTTATAAAATAATAACACCCGCACTCATAACTCAGGCCGTTATTTACCATTTTTGACGTCTAAGAATTTAACGATCATTTTCACCTTTCACCTATCAAAAATTCCTCTATTTTTTGTTCGAAAAGGTTTATTTCGGCCAACATTTTATAGACACGCGAGTCAAAGATCTACCTGTTTATGAGCGCTCGTGTTAGAGTTTGTCTTCCGCTAAGACCTTATCAGATAGTTGACACATACTCGAACCGTTCCGAGTCTCGTTGTTTACATCTTGTGTCAAGCAAGAATTTCACGGTTTACTCGAGTTCGAACCTCGTCTGAGAACCCACAAGTAAATTCTTATCAGTTGGGTTAAGTTATAAATCTACTTGTGATTCACATAATCGGGCAAGGGCAGCCAAATATCTAGCAGGCAGGCGGCTAACAGCCCTGAACCTGTCCTGGATAGAATTGGATGCAATATACGTATAGCATCCACCCAAGGTCCTAGACTTCCACCAGCTAAACTGGGTGAGGTTGGTGCTCTGTAAACGGCATGCGCAAATCTGGCTATTTGGATGCTGATGATATAGCACTTCCACTCCACCACTAATATTCGAATATACAATATTAATCTTATCTTTTTTTTCACGTGTAGTATAGAAATTTGTAATAAGATACATAATGCAGTTATAATAAAATATTGTGCAATTATTTTCACATAAGTAAAATTAATATGTATTTATTTTTTAGAAAATACAAGGGAAACGATGCATCCACCGCTTCCAATGACGGCACGCCACTGGTGCCAACTAAGGTCAAATTATAAGGTGACTTCAATAGTTCATCAGCCAAAGATACAGATGTGAACCTGTTATCCATAGTAATGTTACAGTTTGTTTCATGTAAAATAGATGTTATTTCCTTTATGAAAAACGTAGCCAATACTCGTTTCTGAGGATCAGTACCTTTTCCCAAATAGGGAAAGGCATTTATCATGTACTAACTGTTTACATCTGCAGCCATAACAATGTACATATCTTTGCAACAAAGTTACATAGTAACTAAACTTTCGTCGAGCAGACTACGGGATGGCCGTAAGTCAATTTCTAATTGACGTGTGAACACAATTACATCACACACTGCACTGTTTATTCAAATTATTACGGTAGAAAAAGAATGACCAGCAGGAAGCGCGGGAAAGTTTCTGACGACGCACTTTCACTTTCAAGTGGAAGTGCGTCGTCGTGTGGACGAATGATTAGTTATCTAGGGTTAACCTGATTATCAAATTAAAATATACTGATAAGGAGACAATGTCAGACCATGAGCAAATTTTGAATTAATCAGCAATGGCAAGTTAAGTACATTATTTTTTCAAAAAAATATGCTACAGAGTCTATAATGTGCAATAGGGTTGCACTTAGCACACTTTTATTAGATGATAATATAAAATAAAAAGCAAGTTTTTATACCCAGTTTAATTTTTACAAAATTAATAAATTTACTAATTTATAAATTAAAATACCTATGAAACTTTTATTAAATATTTACAAATTTGGAAATTTTTATTATAATTATTTAATAATATAAATAAGTACAAATTTTTGAACACTTTTAGTCAAATATATATACAGTAGAGCCTCGATTATCCGACTCAATTGGGGATTGGGGTTGGTCAGATAATTGAAAAGTCAGATAACCAAAAAGTATGAAAAAATCCATTATTAGTGTAGTATATTATTATATCCCATGTAATTAGTATATTAGTATATTTGTATATCGCTATTAACCTACTTCGCGTTAAATTTTCATCGATGTTAAGCCTAACAGAAATTTTTTAAAATAATAATCGTCGCTATTATATCGTTAAAAATTAGAAAATTAAGCCTCGTTTAAATACTGGCTCCCTTTCATGGTCGAATGAGTGTTGCCAGCTAAAACACGTAAAAATAATATTAAAGTAGCCAAGACATAGCCAAATATTGTAGCGCCACATCACTAGAGGACATTTGAAATTTGCCGACTATGACGGTCGGTTAACCAAGGTGTCGGTTAACCGGGGGTCAGATAATCGAGGCTCTACTGTATTTTTAATTAACTTAAAATTAACAATAATAGATAATTTTAAAAAATTAACTTCTTTTCACATTTAAAAGCTGGCCATTCAAAGAATTTGACTAAAGGTCAAATTCTTTCAATGGTCAGATTGTCATCTCACGATAAATTTAGAAATAAAATTTTTAATATAAATTGAGAATATTTTGGAAGAAAACATTGACCTGGAATGGGAATCAAACCTGCAACTCCCATCATACTAGGACCTCTGTCCAATCTTCACTTTTAGAACAATTAATTAATTAATTTAGATATAACCATACTGCTTACTTTCTGGTTAATCTGATTATTGAATTTGCTATATTACAGTAGAACACATCTATTAGAAAGTCCCTTAAAAGTAGATATTCTAATACACCAACAAAATCCTGAACATTTTAAAGTAGAGTAGCTTGGCTAATAGCAAGTTGCATTTTAGTAAGATTTTCCTAGTAAAAAGCTATTTTCATGCACCATCTATGAAATTAGTTTACCTATTAGCAAGTTTTGACAATGAACACGCCCCTACCTGATTTCCCTCATCTAACAAAATGGGTTACATATCATGCACTTGATGTGCTGCTTGGCAAGGACTGCATTTTTGACCTTGAGCTAAGAAGTGAAGAATGGCAATCAAAAGGCCAAGATATGATTTGGATTTAAAACAAAAATATGAAATTTTACAGTTGCTTAAAAGTGGATGGAAGCAAAAACAAGTTGCTGAAAAATTTAGTGTGAATAAGTCAACAATTTAAAACAGAAAAAATGATATTGCAAGAGAGTTTGAGTTTGGAAAGATGGCAATGTGGTTCAAACATTTTGACATGGAGAAAGTAGATCAATATCACGACCTTTGCCCCAAGAAAAAGCAAAACAATTTACACAAAAAATGCAATATAGTGAAGACAAGTTAAGTAAGATCAACATGAATTCGATCAACCATTTCAAATCATAACATGCAATTGTTGTGAAGCTCTTGCATGAAGAGTCAACTTAAGTTTCATTAAGCAATATTGCTGATTGAGAAACCAATATTCTGCAAGTAATATTACTCCAATATAACTTAGCAGACACTTTCAATGCTGATGAGTAGAGGTTATTTTGGTGGCTATTACTGAATAAAATTCACAATTTCAAAGATGCTACATGCCCCAAATGCAACCAGTCCAAAGAACACATCACCATCCTTTGTGATGTCAGAGCACTTAGTGAAAAACTACCCTTGTTTGTAAAAGGAAAGAGTAAGATGCCACATTGTTGGGATGTGACAGGGATGTGCTTGCCACATGTTTTTGTGGCAAGTACATCCCTGTCATGTACAAGTCCTGGATGATTGGAGAACCATTTATACAGAACATATGAAAACTTGAACAGCACACAACCACAAACAAATATAACTTTGTGTCGATAATCGATAATTGTCCATTACACCCTCCAACTGAAAGAAAACTAACATTACACTATTCTTGCTCCCAAACATCACCATGCCTACTCAACCAATAAACGCTGGCATTTTCCACAACTTCAAACATTACTACAAGTTAGTGCTAGTTTGATGGAAGATTGCAGCATCACACTAATCATTCTTTCAAGAAAAACTTACTTCAGGCAGTGCACATTCTTAAAGCTGGATGGGTAACAGTAACCAAGGGAACAAAAACTGTTTTAAACACATTGGATTTGACATCATCTTCAAAGAAGTGTCAAATGCACAGAATGAATAACAGCAGAATAACACAAATCAATGGATGACAATTGAATTTAGCAAGGGGTTTGGGCCACAAGTATATATAATATATACTTGTGGCCCAAAACACAAGTATATTTAAGGATTAACATGTCTAGATTATAATAATAAGTATTAAAACTTTATCACAAAAAAGGATATTTTAAAAAATTACTTCTACAGACACTTAATTTTTACTTAGATTTAGATAAAATCATTTATTATAAAAGGGACAAACAAAAATTTATTTGAAAAACACAAATGTTTGTTTTATTTGGGTCTCTAATTAATAAAAAGTGACAAAACACCATTTTAAAGTGCATTTTTATTCAACTAATATACAGTAGATCCCCCTATAAAAGCGTTTCCTATAGTTATGATTCCTATAAAAATTGTGGCATTATCCGTAAACAACGGTAAAAATAACTCCTATAATACGTAAAACGTCATCGGGCAGCCGAACTACTTACCCGCCGTCCGTAGCGCCACGCTACGGAGAGATTTCTATCGTCTGGACAGTATTATATAAATTATATATAAATTAGGTACTGTACATATAATTATATATTAATTATATATAAATTAGGTACTGTATATATAATTATATATTAACTTAATTTATTGTAACTTTATTATAATTAAATATATATTTTTCGCCGTCTAGCGTCACGCTACGGCGAGTTAGGCGACCTATCGTCTGTTTAGTACTGTAATTTTATACATTTCTTGTGAAAGAAACATTTCTTATTTAACGGCCATAAAAATTATTTATATTAATGATGTCTCCAAAGGTCAACGAAGTTTTCGCAGAAAAATAATATCAGAAATCGCGGCCGCAATTTGATGCGCTGTTCCGCGACGAAACCAAGCTTTAGCAACGAGCGTAGTCAAAGGGTACACACTCGGTAAGTAATCCTACAATTTTTTGTTTATAACGTAGTTTATACGGATTATTTTAAAAAAAATATACGTATTTTGGAAATGTTGAGTCGAATTAGTCTAGAATCGATTAATTTTATGAAAGAAAACCTTTCAAACAGCCGTAGTCCGTAAACTATGATTCCTACAAAATTGATTCATAAAGAACGGAACGTATCTACCGTCTTATAGGGGGATCTACTGTATTTATAAATAATATGTAGCCCAAAAAGTAGCCAAAGTGCCAAATGATATTTTTTATGTCAAACTAAAAAAAAGTAGCCACATTTGACGCAATGTAGCCAAATCTTGCAACGCTGGAAGGAATACTAAATAAAGCTGTAGTTGTGACCCAAATGCGCGGAAAGGAGAGAAAGGACAAAAGGTAAAGAAGTGAGAAAGGTTGGAAAATTAAGGGTCAATATTTGCATAACAGATCTATTTAACCTTTCTCACTACTTATCTTTTGTACTTTCTCTCCTTTCCCCAAATTTGGGTCTATAATCCTTTGAGTCACAACTCCAGCTTTATCTAATAATCCTTCTTCATTCTCACATCTCCAATTATTTGAAAATATTTCCTTTCCACTCAAAAATATGAATAAAGGTTTACAGCTTTGTGAAACTTTTTTTTGAGTTTATGCCGTTGAAATAAATAAATAATAAAAAAAATTAAAACATTTGTCAGGTTTGTTTACACATTTATTGGGCCACATTGGAACTTGCCTTGGGCCATGGGTTGGACATCCCTGAACTAGATATTGACACAAACCTTATCAGAGCCAAAATGTGCTCGGAAGAAACAATCCTGCCTGAAGTATATGGAGATGAAATTCAAGCTACAGAGGAAAACAATGAGAGGCAATAAACAAAACTGAGATTGTGCCTGCCTGCATCCAAGCATCCAAAACTTCAAATCTCATGGCAATAACTCAACTGCACTTCACTCTATAGAAAGTTGAAGAATTTTTAACAGAATTGTGCAATGATAAAAAAAACAATGAAATCAATTACAGGTAACCCCCATATAACAAGGCACTTCTATAGCATGGATTCACTCTAACACGGTTCGAGAATTGGTACCATCCCCCGTATAACACGGCACTTCTATAGCACGGATTCACTCTAACACGGTTCGAGAATTGGTACCATCCCCCGTATAACACGGTACTTTTATAGCACGGATTTACTCTGACACGGTTCGAGAATTGGGTAAAATCCTCATACAACAGGAAATGTAATAAATTTTTACATACGTAAGTAATAGTAGTTCACGAAAATAATAATTTTCGTGAACTATTAGTACTTCAGTATGTAAATTTTCTCTTCTCGCCTTCTGTCGATACACATGGTTCTTCTCGAAACTTGTTTCAATGTTGCCAGATCGCGACGCTTCTGCTTCTGATGCTGCCGAATGTTTTTCCCTTATTCCATACTTGCTTTATTCTTCATAAGTACTTAGCACCATATAAGGAAATTTATAAAGACCTTTTAACTAGAAGCAAGCAATCTAAAATTACATACATTTTGCAAAAGGTAAAGCATGGATCTGAAGATAATGCAGAAAAATGCTCAGAGGATAAGAATAACTTGCCAAAAAGAAAACGCTCTCGGTTAATTAATAGTGTTTTTAGTGATGACGAAGAAAACATTGTTTAATTTATATTAATATGTATCACTTAAAAAATTTTAATGAAGATATTTATCTTAATTATGAAAATATACTAGCATGTTTTTTAATTTTTGGAACCTAACCCTCCTTTTCGTATTAGTTCTTTGTTTCGTATAACACGGATTCGCATAACACGGCAATTTTTTGGAACATAACTACCGTGTTATACGGGGGTTACCTGTACAGATTTTTGTAATAAATTGTAAATAATTAAGAAATTAATAAATACAGTATTGTATTCCAAAGAGAGTTTATTTATTAGCAAGTTTGCCTATTAACAAGGATTTTTCCTGAGAAAGGAAGTTCTACAGTACATACATAAGAACTCATTATCTAAATACTGTATATAAAATTGCTTGTCCTGATTACTACAAGTTAGTGCTAGTTTGATGGAAGATTGCAGCATCACACTAATCATTCTTTCAAGAAAAACTTACTTCAGGCAGTGCACATTCTTAAAGCTGGATGGGTAACAGTAACCAAGGGAACAAAAACTGTTTTAAACACATTGGATTTGACATCATCTTCAAAGAAGTGTCAAATGCACAGAATGAATAACAGCAGAATAACACAAATCAATGGATGACAATTGAATTTAGCAAGGGGTTTGGGCCACAAGTATATATAATATATACTTGTGGCCCAAAACACAAGTATATTTAAGGATTAACATGTCTAGATTATAATAATAAGTATTAAAACTTTATCACAAAAAAGGATATTTTAAAAAATTACTTCTACAGACACTTAATTTTTACTTAGATTTAGATAAAATCATTTATTATAAAAGGGACAAACAAAAATTTATTTGAAAAACACAAATGTTTGTTTTATTTGGGTCTCTAATTAATAAAAAGTGACAAAACACCATTTTAAAGTGCATTTTTATTCAACTAATATACAGTAGATCCCCCTATAAAAGCGTTTCCTATAGTTATGATTCCTATAAAAATTGTGGCATTATCCGTAAACAACGGTAAAAATAACTCCTATAATACGTAAAACGTCATCGGGCAGCCGAACTACTTACCCGCCGTCCGTAGCGCCACGCTACGGAGAGATTTCTATCGTCTGGACAGTATTATATAAATTATATATAAATTAGGTACTGTACATATAATTATATATTAATTATATATAAATTAGGTACTGTATATATAATTATATATTAACTTAATTTATTGTAACTTTATTATAATTAAATATATATTTTTCGCCGTCTAGCGTCACGCTACGGCGAGTTAGGCGACCNGACTAATATATTTATAAATAAGATGTAGCCCAAAAAATAGCCAATGCGCCAAATGATATTTTTTATGGCAAATCGAAAAAAGGGTAGCCAACTTTGGCGCAAAGTAGCCAAATCATGCAAACCTGGAAGAAATACTAAATAAAGCCGGAGTTGGACTCAAAGGATTATAGACCCAAATGCAGGGAAAAGAGAGAAAGGACAAAAGATAAAGAAGTGAGGAAGGTTGGAAAATTAAGGGTCCATATTTGCATAACAGAAAGTCTATTTAATATTTCTCACTACGTTTTATCTTTTGGCCTTTCTCTCCTTTCCTCGAATTTGGGACTATAATTCTATGAGTCTCAACTTTAGATTTATTTAGTATTCCTTCCTCATTCACACATTTCCAAGTATTTGAAAATATTTCCTTTCGACTCAAAAATAAAATACNAATATTTTTATATATTTTGATTTTTTAACTAAATGTTCGAACCATTTTAAATTCAAATTTGTTATTGCATATTGGTTCAATTATAGAATGATTGAAAACATTCCAGAAAATTGATCAAATTGAAAATAGTTTGTATGATTCTCAGCAAATCTCATCATTCTCAGCAGTGTTATATAACAATTACTATGGTTGTTGAAATACTGAATATAAATGGGGTTTGCTTGCAAAACCCCCACGGGCAAAGTTGTGGGTATCAGCTAGTGTATATACATGTTACCGCTAAAGCTCGAAAGTTGTTAATGTGTACATTACCTAGCTAATCTGCAGATTAACTAGGATGATCCGTTAAAGTTGCTAAAATTGTTCTATTCCTCAAATTACCTAGGTAATATGCAGATTATCTAGGTAATCTGCAAATTACCTACTAGGCACTCGGTAAAGTGAATATAAGATCTTTGCTGGATCAACAGTAACATTTCTGTACGCTTAAATTAACATAATGTTCTTTATTTAATTTTCGATATCTAAAGAATCAAGTTAATACAATCAAACAATCAACAAATTAGTTGATAGAATCAATCATCATCCAATTAAAAAACATACAAAAAATCAAATGGTTTAAAATATTAATACAATTAGATAACCACCTATGGAATTTCAGGACTTAGAGTATCTATATGAACTGAGGGGACCAAGACGACTTCAACGATACCCTACTTTTGGACCGGAGACAAAAAATAATAAAGTTATCATGCTTTTTCTGGTGATCACGTGATATAATTGTACAGTTAATGTTACCTATGGTGAGTAAAATGGCGGCTCGTCTCTGATTCCAGCAAACAGAAGAAAGGAAACAGTGGGGACACATGTTCTAACCTAACTTAACCTATTCTAATAATTACCATAATTATTATCAACCAAATTATTAGAATAGGTTAGGTTGGGTTTGAACGTGCGTCCCCACTGTTTCCTTTCTTCTGTTTGCTGGAATCAGAGACGAGCCGCCATTTTACTCACCATAGGTAACTTTATCCAATTGTGCAGTCTAAAGATTGGTGACACTTTGAATTTCATAGCAATTGGTTTTTGCAACAAGCACACCTATTTGTGGTACATTTATTTGTGGCAAAGATCTTATTTTCACTTTACTGAGTGTCTAGTAGGTAATGTGCGGATTACCTAGATACTCCGCACATTATCTAGGTAATTTGAGAAATGGAACAATTTTCACAACTTTAACAGATCACCTTAGTTAATCTGCAGATTAGCCAGGTAATGTACACATTAACGACTTTCGAGCTTTAGCGGTAACATACACACACATACACACCAAGTTGAAGTAAAGCAAAAACTGGCTGAGAGCCATGGAGGGTTATGATACTAAAGTCCTCCTTAGTTGGCACCATGAGAGATCAGTATGGTCATATCTGATATCGAAATTAATTAATAATTCTAGAAGCAAAGATCTGATAGAGATATGGATAGTGTAACTGGCAATGCATCTGCATGATAAGTAGGAACTGCAGGTTTGAGTCCCATTCCAGGTCAATCTTTTCTTCCAGAATATTCTAAATTTAAATTAAACAAATTAATATATTTAAAATTATTGATTGTTTTTTTAATTAATAAATAAACCAGACAAAATAATTTACCTGTTTGCTTAAATTTTCGACAAGGCTTCTTTGACATTTCATTTTGTAACAAAGTTGCTGCATCTAAAATTAACATTTTAAGTAATCAAAGCAGATCAAATTAATGTAATGGATTATATGGATTATATACTTATATTGAAATTCACAATCTAAACATTTTCTTTTATATGAAAATAAATTTTTAATTGATGCAATTCTGTCTCTTAGTAGTATAGTAAAATAAACACTACATACTAAACTAGAATATATAAATATTTTATATAAATAAAACCCAGATTTTTAACAGCTAAAACTGCCTTTTATGTGCATATATGACACAAAAATAATCAAAATATGTGCTTAAATATTTACTATAAACTATTTAGTTATTATTTATTGTAAGAAAACCTAAACATTGCAATATATTTCAATAAAAGTGTTGTTAATGTGAACCAATTATAATTGGTTCACTTTAACAACACTTTTATGCCTTGAAAATGATCTCTTGACATCATAAAAACAATGGTGAATTAAGCACTGTTATTTGTGCTCCTGACACCAAGAGGTTCTTTACTTTTGCTAAGACACACAAGCAGGGCAAACAATTCAGATCATCAGGGGAAACAATTCAGATCAGTCTTTGCCATTGAGAAGCAAATACATAAAATACTAGAACAACACCCAAAGGAATATAAATACTCAATCAAAAACCCACAAGAAATGTTAACCCAATTAAATGAAATCACTTTGATGGATAATGAATATCTCACTGTTCTAGATTTTATTTCCATGTTTCCATCTATTAGATTTGAGTCTTGTTTCTGTGCTCTATGTGATCTTTTTATTTCAGATTGTTCCTGCAGTATTGTCATATCATCAAATTATTTTAGAGTTGGCACACATCTTTCTTTTAACAAACATACTTACCTGCAATGACAAGGCATTCTCACGGGATATCTATCTCAGGAAATTTATAAATTTATTTCATGCAAATTAGTAGTAAGGGAACTACAATCCAGAAAACTCCAGACATTTTTGCCAGGTAGTATACACCCATTATGTAGATGGAAATTGAAGCTGGATATAAACAGATTATTACAGGCATTTAACAACTTCTATGTTTTACAGCTACAGACTTTAAAGCTAGACCAACTCAGCAACACAAAGGCTCTTTTCCTGAAAATTAACATCACTTTCAAGAATGAGCTTGTGAACACAATTGTCTACTACAAGGCTAGATAGATATCTACCACTTTTTATTCCAGCAATCTCTAACAACTCAGATACACTTACATGCATCTGAGTTGTTAGAGATTTAGTGTGTTAGTAAAATGAGCCTATACATACTGCTCCATCATTAAGGACACCATGAAAGAAAGAGCTGGAGTGCATAAAAAATTTGCAATCAGATGCAGATACAGTAAAAACTTATCTGTAGCACAGCAGGTTAGATGGACCAATAGTATACATCCATATGAAATAAACAAGTGACACACAGACAGCTAAATGCACAGTTTTAGATTATAATCGGGGCAGACTGAGATCCATATATGTACTAATTGCTAAGTATGTAGGTACTTGTGTAGCATGCAAATGTGGTACAACAGTATACAGATTATTAACTAATGATAAAGATTGCATTGACACAAATAAAGCCCCTGGGTATACTCTATCCCTATTTACAACAGTAGATTCAATAGACAATTTACCTTTGTTGGCTAAACTAATAAGTGTTAGTGCATAAGATCAGAGAATATAAATACATCAACAAAAATAAATGATCAGAGGTGTCAGAGGATTTCAACAAAGCCCAACTTATAAAACAGATATACAATGAACTCAAATTACAAACTGTGGAGATATTAGAGATTTTTAAATCTACATAAAGAGAACAATGCATTAATAGCAGACATCATGTGACACTATCCTTTGCATGGTAGTCATTATTCAATAACTCCCTAAAGATGTGACATGCTATACAGTAAAAACAGTGTTTTCATAACCAGTAGGGTTAATAAAATGACAATAAATGAAATTAATTTATTGTCATTTTATTTTTATCCTTAATTGTATTTCTATTTTTATTTTGTATAATTAATTGTATTTTATTTTACATAATTTTTGATTATATTGGAAAATCAAAAACTATTATGATTTAAAAAACTTAATTTAAGTCAAAGAATATTTTATTTGAAAAATAGAATCTCTATTTAAATTTGGTTCTGTAATCTGATGAATGCTTATTAATCAGGCCAAAAAACGTTTGTTTTGATTAAATTTAGTTACTGGAAAAGTATATAAGGTGTGCTTAGTGTCTTCATATATTGGTGAAGTTCTAACTTAGACTATTATTCAGATATATTATTATCCAAAGCATTGTTTGTTAATGCCATCTCCATAGTTGTAATCTGTTAGGGTTCAAAGTATACCTAAAGCAGAAATCTTTTAAAATAATTACACAAAATAAAATATAGAACTAATCCTACCTCTGAAAGAATCGTAGTGCAGTTTTATAAGTTTTTGATGATGAACGCCTTGAAGATGCTTCTTTCTATTTTGGGCACTGTCGGGAAAAGCTCGATCACAATAATCACAGTAGTAACGTTTACCCATGACTTCTGTAACAAATAAGAAAATAATAATGTAAACATCAAACGAGACAATACACCGTTGCAAGATAACTTAATAAATTCTCAAAAAAATAATCGACAAATATTTTTTTAAATTTCTACTACCCGAGACTATCAGTAATTTAGAGTATTATGGCAAAACTTTATTAAACCTTAAAAGTTATAACATTGTAGATGGAAACTTTTTTCAAATGAAAATTTATTCTTGAAATTATTTCTATCAATTCTTATTGGACATAGTATAAAGAAGTGTTTCTTAACTTATTTTGATTGGGCCCTTTTGAGTTTAATATTTTACAGTAGCCCCCAGAATATCTCGTTTTGATAATTTTGCATCACAGGTGGCATTGTTGGCATTAAAATCACATAAATTTCAACCTTAAAATTCAAAACATGCATATGTACGGTATTATATATAAATGTTATTTTTTAAATCAATTTGGAATACTGAAATAAACGTCCACCAGTGGCTGAGCTGTCTTCATACCCTAAACAATGGGAGTTCTGTCGTGGGTTCGCGCCTCGCTTGGACAGGATGGCCACGTGGAGCTTTCTGGGTTTTCTCCATGTCTGTAACGCCTAAATAGGGGCCAGTTTCCTTTTAAAAGACCTCCCCTAGGCAGATTGCCCAAGTGTTGCGTTGCCATAACTTAAAAAACAAACAAACAAAAACGAATACTAAAATACAGTTGTCCCTCTATAGTCCGACGTTTTTTAATCCGACATGCTCAGTAGTCCGACGCACCTCCCATCAAGGTACCCGTCCCTGTTACGTGTCTGCTTGCACAGAAGCATGTCGCGATGTGAATCTCCCCATCCAATTCTTACTCGATGACACATTTCGTGTGTTTTATGTGAGCAGTTCTGTTCGAACAGTTGGAGTAGAGAATATTGTAAGTTACTGCTAGCAAAACAATGCGAAATATGTAATTATTTTCGGTAATCCGGACACTTTTGGTAATCTGACACACCTTTGGTCCCATACCTGTCGTATTATCAAGGGACAACTGTATGTGTAAATAATTCTCCGGTTAATTGTAATCGAGTAATAACACTCGAGACGTTACTGAAAGCGGGCATTTTTAAATTGTTATTACAGCCATACATAAACATCGAATAGTTCATCTTCGTAAAATATATGAAATCCCCAAAGAAAAATAAAATACTTCAAAACAAACCTTCTTCCTGTCTGCTTTATTTTCGCCAAATACAAATGAGGCTATAACAGTGTTGCCACGTTGGGAAAAGTTTTATATCGTACACATTTTTTATCACTACGGACACTAATAAAAATTTTTTTTAGTAAATCTATCGTGGATTTTGCCAAGTCCAACATATGACCATCCCAAAAAACAAATTCTTGGGTGTTTTTCGTCCGTCCGGAAGCATTTACAGATCCACCAAAGCGGTAGGCTGACACCTTAGCCTCTCGGCCATCTCGCAGCCTGCCATAAATGACTAGGCTACCAATAATCAATAAACCACCGCTTCGTTGCCTTTACTTCATATATAAAATAGATTAATTCATTTATTTACTGTTCTGATAATGTATTTGAAGATATACTAGTGAATAAATAATTTAAAATATGTAAACATTATTATGTGCTTCGGCCATGCAACCATCGAATGGTTGCATGGAAGCACATGCAACCATGCTTGTGCTTCCATGCTCCCATAAATGTTTTCATATTTCGTAGCAATTTTTACCATTGTTTACACAAATGTTTTCGGGATTTTGCATTTTCAGATAAATAATAGGCCGTAATTGTATTAATTTAAAATTTTTGAGAGATTATAATAAAATGCATCTTCGTGTATAGAAGTCGAAACAATTCGTTTGCGCTTGGATATAATCATATAACAAGTAATCCAAAGATGAGTAACGCTCTGTCCAAGAAAATTCAATGTTCATGCGTTACTCTCTAGCTGACAATACCGAGCCGGCAAGGGCTGTGTTCTTTTATTTCTCGACGTAACTCCGCGCGAGTGGCATCCGTTTAAACATCTCTGCGAAATGGTTCCTGTATTCCGGCCGGAGTGCGCACCCGAGTAGTCGGACCGCAAAAAAGGCCGCTTGTAGTAGAAGTTTACGGTGGAAAGTAAGATGGCGTCCTCCATGGCTCGGATAATTTCGTTTCAGTGTCCATTTTGCTTTTATGAATGAAAATTTAGAAGTTGTAAAAGCGCGTGTTAATGCACGCGGTAATGTGTCTTCTGGAATTTTTTTCAAATGGTAGCCGATATTCTAATTTTTTCGTGGCTACTTTGAATGCTCTGTCGGTAAGATAATCCATTTATGGTTAAATTTTACAATTCGGACCCTTCTTTTAACTTTTGTCTGTAAAAACGCATATTTTAGAAACATGGATTTCCTACATCATGATACTATCTATCGGTACTATGGGTTCCGCCAGTTTTTTTCATTCTTTCACCGTCGTTTCCAAATCGAGATATTCCAATTTTCAACGCGAGTGTTGAGTGTTAAAGTCAACAATTTGACGTCATCAACGACGTTCCAACTCCAGTACGAAGTAAGGCGCTTTAGTACGAAGTGCTTAGTTTCCAAAATTCCATTCTCAGCAAGATGGATTCCATTCAAATATCTTACCAATTACCCACAATTCATTGGAAAGTAGCAGTCAACATATCTGTTGAGTGCTGAGTGCGTTGAGTTAACGCTGACAACAGCGCTACCTCAACGTTGAAAAAAGGAACGAATTTTAAATTAACGTACGTTGAGATCACCGCTGAGTCAGCGTTGAAAATTGGAATGTCCCGAATGCCTACAGACAGCTGCGCATGCCTGTGATGTCGGAGACGGGGAGCGACCGCTATTAACGAACGCATCCTAGTTCGCACACCCTGTCTGGAAGCCACCACCTCCGCCATGTACGACTAAAAATAAACATCGTGTCACGTGACAGGAGTTTATTCACTTCGACGAATTCAAGTTAACAGTTTGATTTAACGTGTAAATTCCTATGCTGAATGATCGGGGAAAGAAAATGACTTCAAGTTATCCCGGTTTCAGTTAACCAGGTTCCATTGTAAAATCAAATTCCCTCGAGAATTTAGCAACTGAAGTGCAAATTCACAGTGAAGAAACGATAAAACAATCCGGTTTTATTAGAGTATTTATTAGACTTAGAGTATACAAATATAAGAAATATTTATAAACGTCATTTTTAATATTAAATAAAATTTTTCCTGGTTTTTGGTACATTAATACATGAAAATCTTTCTGTTGGATCTTCGTATAAGCCTTAAATTATTAATTTTTAATTCTAAACTAATGTTTTCGAATATTGTGAAACTTTAGTTATTAAGATACTGTTTTTTCTGAAATGTATCTTTTGATTAACGCAATAAGATGATAAACACTTGACTAACTTGTACTTTGCAATACATATTTCCGAATTTTCTAAAGAAATAAACTTTTGAAATTCATTGTAACTGTACTATGAGTAATAAAAAGAAAATCTGCGATTATTTAACCACATATTTTCAGAAGTAAAAGGAAATTCATGTAAAAAGTATTATTTCAAATTTTAAAATCTACAGTATTTTATAATTTTCGATTCAGATATTTAATTCTTTTCGAATTTTTATGTTTCATTATATAAACTGACAACGTGAGAGGAAGGCTGTATTTTAATTATTTACCTGAACAAGAATTTACTATAATTAAGAAACTGCTTTCACTTTCAAAGTTGATCTGTAGTGGAGGAAATATAACCGGACCAGAGCGCCTTCTCTTTTGAAATTGGAAATAGACAATGAAGTTCTCAAGACAATGCACAAAGGCATAGTTTTAAAAAATACTGGAATCTTTTTGAGACCACGCTAACAAACTTGTTACTACCTGTCTAGATCTCCAAGATGATCACCCAGACCTTAATATTCTTCAGAAACCTTATTCTACCATTATTAATCGTTTCTTTTTTCTTTTTATACGAGGTACATAACTCCTGTTTAAAAGCTTTCCATTTTCCCAACATGGTAGAAAGCAGCCAAAATACATCTATTGAAAAAAGGAATGTAATCAGCCAAACACTTCTAATGAATGTTTACCTGCCATCCTTCTTTCTATAATGCACAGAGTTCGGGAAAAATAATTCTTACACTAGTTCTCTCTAACCAATTTAGTTTTGTACCTGGCAAGTCAGCGGAAGATGCAATTTTAGATACAGATTCATTGCGCTAGTTTTTCTTGATATTAAAGGGCCTTTGATAATGGTCTCCGGTCTTTTTAATTGTCTTCTCTATCTATTAAAACTTACCAAATCTTATTTACATGAAAAAACTTTAGTCATAAGATATTATGGAATCACTATTAATAGGAAATTAACAAAGTCAACACGTCAAGAAGTGTTGTCACCCTTTCTCTGTAATGTACTTCTGAACAAGTTATTTCAAACAAAATTCTCTGAAAACACCAGACTAATAGCTTATGCAAATGGCGTCGCAACAGTCAATTAGCGTGACTCAATTCCTACTGTGCAATCTAACCAAGAAAGAACCCTAACCACATTGATACTAATGGAAGAAACTCTCAACTTAGAATTTAACTCAAGTAAATCTAAAGGTTCGCTGTTTACAAGTACTGTAAATATAAATATCAGTTTCGGACAGTCTATTTAAGCAACTCCACTCTGAGTAGGTAAAGAAATACAAGTCTTAGGTGTCATCCTTGACACAAAACGCAGTTGCAAAGACCACGTGGATTATATTTTTGGTAAGACCAGGATGCTGGGTAATAAAGTGGCTAGACTTGGAAGGAGCCACATCTAGCCAGTTTATTGCCCAGCATAACTTATAAGCATGTAAAATTTTCAACCTGTTATTCTACACGGTTTCATCATGAGGACACGACCTTCTGAAGTACATAGCTGCAAGATTCTTAAACACACAAAGAATCTTCGCTTAAAAAATCACAAAATTTTATAGACCAGTTTCATCAAATACCCTACTTATACTGCCAGAACTTACTCTGTACCTCTAGTAAGCAAACCGAGAAACATTAAAATTTTATTTAAGAACATTCTACGTGAAGAAATTAAACTCAAACGTACAACTAGCCACTTCGCTCTATTTGATGCCTACAGACATTGGAAATTGCTATCAAGCGGAAATTGCTTCCTTTTACACGGTTCTCTTCGTGTAAATAGAAGCATGTATGAAGATGAACCATGGTGAGAGCTCCGAATTCATCTTAAAAAATTGCGAACTTATCTATACAGACGACTCAAAAAAAGGGCAACACGGTAGGATCTAATATATGTATTTACAATACAAATAATGGAAATTCTATCCCGTTAACAATATACGAACTTCCTGTTTGGACCGAGAATCATTAAGTTTCAATTTAAAATTTCTTCGAGAACGGAGTTAGTCAGCTGACCAGCATGGCTCGATTGTTACCGAGAAGTGTGATGTACTGGGACAATATGGAATGCTTCGGGGCCTCCAGCCCCAATCAATTTAAATTAAAATATGATAAAAAAAAAATGGCATCCCAGCATTGTGACGTTCTCACAATAACTTTGTCTATTTTTTTTTTTTTTTTTTGCATATACATTTCACAACTGTTCATCGTGTTTTACTGTACTTACTGAGTGGTGCAAGTAATACATAATTTTTATTTTATGAAATTTACTATTAAAATCTATATAAATAAAAATTTAAATGTTCGTTTGTTCAAAATTTTAAATCTCTAAAAGTTCTTAACCGATTGCTTTGAAATGTTGACACAACGTTGCATTCAAATACGCGCGTTTTTCTATACTAATATTATAAAGAGGTAATGTTTGTAAGTTTGTTTGCAGCGGGTAATCTCCGAAACTACTCATCCGATTTCAAAAATTCTTTCACCAATATTTAGAATGGAACCTCGGTGTGGACATAGGCTGTACAGTATATTATTCCGTTAAACATTCATACAAATTAAAATATATAATCTAGGTTAAGGCTTTTATGTCAACAGATGCCGCTACGAGTACGACGCCCTAAGTTTGCTTTTCTGTGAAGCATTATGCTTTTCTGTGAAAATGAACTAAAGCAGATCATCTTCTATCTATCTATATAAATAAAAATGTAATGTTCGTTTGTTCCTACCGATTCCTTTGAAATTTTCACACAACGCTGCATTCGAATACGCACGTGTTTTTATATAATATACATGTCGAAATTCTCCCCCCCGGGGAGATGAACAGGACAGGCTTACCGTAAAGTACTCTGCTTCTATTTATACTATTTTAGATGCGGTTTTTTGCGTTTTTGATTGCGTTTTAATAGGGTGCGTCAAGAAAATGTACACTAAGAAGGGATTTTTTGAAATTCCCCCTACGAGGAGTGTTATACATTTATAATAGATACATTTTGAGCCACGGCAACGCATGTCCAGGTACAGCTAGTTACTAAAAATGCACAATATTAGAAATATACTTTCGTTTCTATTTGTAAGTTAAATTCGTGGTTCTCAATCTTTTTGAAGTCGGGGAACACTAAACTTTGATATTTTTTTCCGCGGAACACTTAAAATACATAAGCTTTAAAGCAGGCATGGCAAACTTTATGAAATCAAGAGCGCACTCTGTCTAGTATATGACGCCATTGCATTTGCTGATTAAATTCCCATACAAAAATTGTTTTACATTGTATTGATTTTTCGTTTGCAACAATTTATAATTGTATACTGTACTGTATTTGATTTTTTCACGAAACATTTGAAGTGGCTTCGGTTCACGGAGCACCAGTGTTCCGCGGTCCACGGATTGAGAACTACAGAGTTAAATAATAGGCTATTGGCAAGTGCCAAATCTGACAGAGGGTGCTGTTTTTGAGCCAAGATGGCTGCCGAAACAGGTAAGGAACAGACCACGTGTTTGTTCAGTGCCTGAGCCGATTCAGTTTCTATCGGTGACGACTACTGCGAGGACCAAATGGAGAACAAATCATTGAATTTATGTCAAATTCTAGATTATATCGGCGACAGGAAACGTTGTCTTATAGAAGGTGAAGCCGTTTTGGATGCTGGACACATCGTATTTTGTGGATTAAACTCTAACAACAACACCAAAGTTCATGTTGCTTTAGTGTTGCAATCTCAGATATTGGCACTTTTATACATCTCAATTACAGGGGGAATGCACGTGCAAAGCGGGGCTGTCTGGTTTTTGTAAACATGTGATAGCATGTTTATTACACGTTAACAGGTGAGAAGTATTTAAATATTTTAAGCAGTATACACCATGTTCCAATATAAAAACATAGTTTTATTTATCATAATAGTTAAAATCACTGTAGTGCCAGTCTGAAGGCTACCCTGCTGAGTCATTATGCAACATAGGCCAGACAAAAGTTTGTAGCACACATTATGTTTTGTGTGTGTGTGTGTGTGTGTGTGTGTGTACGTCTCATATATCCAAAACGGCTTCACCTTCTTCAAGACAGCTTATCTTACAGTTATAATAAAACTAATGTTAATTACATAATTACTAATTTGAGTTTATTCGAATGAAAAATAACTGATTATTCTAAATACCTCGAATCCTTTTAGCAACATTCATGATTCAGTCTTCCCTTTTTCATACTTTATAAATCTTAATATAAAGAAAAGATTGTTCAATAATTGCAAAAGATCTTTAATCTGTAATAGAAATTTCGCACGAAAAAATCACTCTTACTCTTCAAACACTATTTTTCTAACATAAAGAAATGATTTGCCCCGTTAAAAAACACTGTAAGAGACAGTTCCTTATAGCATACTGTAAAAAAAGCTAAACAAAAAGCTAATTTCATTTCCTGAATAAAATCCATTAAGCAACGCATGTCTTGCAAGTAGCAACTTTATTTTACAATATCACTGTCCTAAACGCATTTCGGTTTCCTGTCAACAGTATGACTCTTATTCTAAAATAATACAAAGAATACAATAATTTAATAATTATAAAAATCAATTTACTTACAGTTTACAAAAAAATGGCCATAAATTATTATTTTTTCCCATAACATACATTAAGATTACAAATATCAAACATCAATTGGATGTGGTAACTAATTTATAACGATTTTACTTTTAATTATCCTTGATATATTTCCAGAGTGGACAATCGATATTAATTTCAGTTTTAAAGATACAAATAGAGACTGGAAACATCATTAAAAATTCTTAAACTCGTATTAAAATATTCAATATAATAAAGTACTGTACGTAAACAGAAACGTTGAATAATAACGGTAATCTTTGACTTTTCACTATTTCGAAAATGCTAAATTTTAATTTAGAATAAAAATAAAATATTTATCATAAAAGTAAACGAAACATATACTTTAGCTCATCTTAAAGACATTTTTTCAGTCATTTTCATCTAACAAGAATTTCAAGAAATTCCCAGTCATGAAAATGTGTGGAAACTTGTAATTCAAATTCCTTTGTTATTATGTCATCTTTACTAAACTATATATATATTTCTCAATTTATTTCAATAATTCTATCGATTCTCAGCAATCTTTGGACAGAATACAACGGTAAGTGTATTAATACGTAAGCTAAAATGTGTTCGTTAATATTATCTTAAATTTAAAGTAAAGCATTTATTCCATAGCGGCCGGATGGCCGAGCGGTCAAGGTGGCAGCCTACCGCTTCGACTGAAATAATTAAATCCTAAATATGCGGCCGGATGGCCGAGCGGTCAAGGTGGCAGCCTACCGCTCTGGGGGACCCGGGCTCTAATTCGAACGGGTCGAAAAATCCCCAGGAATTTTTCGGGAGTGGTCCGTTCGGATATGTCGGGTTCCGTCCCTCTCCACCCGGCAGCCCCATTGTGGGCCTGTCCAAACCCATAATGGGCCTAAGAGGCCCGCCTAGTGCCCACAGGGCGGAAAGAGTATAAAAAAAACAAAAGGCGTTTATTCCACTGAATTACAAATAACTATTAATTAAATTTGTAGAGAATAGTAAAATATCTGGAGGTCAGGTTTCTATACGCTAATAAACTATTCGTATATTTGAATGGTCAGATTTTCATGAAATAGATCATTCCGAACTGTTCGAATCCTGAAAATAAATGAAAGAAAATCGAATGAATTTTATTTCGATTAATTTCTTACATTAATACAATACTATCAAAGAAAAATAGTTTTTATTTTAGAGATATGCTAGAAATTATTTTGTTACGATTTCTTTTATTTCAACTACAAAAACAAGAGAACAAGATACAAAATAAAGCAATTTAATAAATTAAAGTAGGCCTATTGTGTTTTTGTATGAATACGAGTAAAACACGGTACTATTATCTTCTATCATTTTAACCAAATAACAATAGTAGAGCGATAGTAATTTTCGTTTTCAGCTATTTAATGGATGACGATACGTTTTACATCTTCAACCTCTTCAATGGAGAAGTTGACTACTTCCACATCTCCTTCCTTTAAAATTCTTCGAATTCCAATATGCTTTATATTTAATTATTATCCTATTTAATTATGGGAGTTGCCAGTATCGGCGAAGCATTTTCTTAAACAGAAAGTTAATGTAGTTCGGTTATTATCTTCATTAAATTTGACGAGAACGATTATAATAAAAGGAACATAGACCTACATATTTTGATGCTCTGTATTCGGTGGAAAATGGAATAAAGAAATTTATAGTTTCGAGAGTAATAAAAATAAGGTATTATAACTAATACTTTAAAAAATTTAATAATAATAATAATAATACTTAATTGAATTTTAAAATAGAATCTAGAAATTAAAAATATGCGAATGATGTAAAATATTATAAAAAATTAGAGAAACGTTGAATAAGACGGGATGGTTCGATAAAACGGATACTCGCTGTGCAGCTCAATATGTGCTTATACCTATTATTTAAGATAGTCTGCTATGAAGTGCATTATCTTTTCTAGTTATGTACATTGTTTCAACGCACAACTTTTTATAAACCTAATTCTTTTGTGTTTCAAATTTTTTGAAATTAGCTGTCAATTTGATGAAACGGGGTACCCGTGAGGTTGATAAAATACCCCATTTTATCGTACATAATGTATGTGTTGCTACTTTATATTATCTTTTCTTATAAATCAGAGATATATCTGGACATCGTAAAGGAAACTAATCAACAATCTTGGTCAAAAGCGAATATGAAAGGAACCATTTACGCAGTAATGTCCAGAAACATGGGTTTTCTGAAGGTTTCCAAGGAATTTAACGTTCCTTGATGAAATTGGAATCACAGATGAAATTGGAATCACGAATTAAGAAAAGTTAGATCCAGAAACAGGCGCATGCAGAGTTTATAAATTGATCATTTGATAAATTGAAAATGAACATAAAACCTACACTTTTGCGTCTCAGTAACTTTAAGTTATGAACTGTTTCTTTAAAGATACCTTTAAAAAGGGAGTTTTCTAATTAATTTTTCAGTGTGCCCTATTTTATTATCATGCCAGTTTGTTAAAACGGATACTTTGCAACGTTTTAAAAAGTTGCAAAAATGCTTTCTAAAATGGAAATGGAAAACCACAGAGAGAAAATATGTTTCACCTACGACATAGAACCGATAATAGTGTGTAGTGAAAAAACGGCAAAATTGTATAAGTAAAAATATAGTCACATTTGCCAATTTTCAGCTAAGTACCCATCTTATTCAACAATGCCTAAAACTGAGCATAAAATTAGAGTATTCTCTCAATAATATTAAAAAATAAAAATAAAAATATATTTACTTCCTACCTTATAAAGTACTTCAATTAATTAGTGTGACTACTTTAAATTTAAATAGACCCAAGTAAACATTTTTACTCGTTTGTAATCCATTTTTTATAAGTAAATTTTAAAATATTTTTTTAGCAAAGAATCTTAATTTTAGATTTAAAACTTATCTCATTTACCTGGTAAAAAGTTTTAAAAATTTCTTCATTGTGAATCTCTATTTTACCTTTTATTTTTTCATTGAGTCATATCGATGTTATTTGGAACTCTTTTAATACGTAAATTTATTTTTTCTGAGAATAATTTCTCTTCTTATGGCATAGTAAAATTATTTAAGAACTAATATAAATTTTATTAATTTCCGTTTAAAGTTGTTCAGTTAAATTTCAAGTAACTTTTTAATGCTTTATATATCATTAGTAGNATATTTACTTCCTACCTTATAAAGTACTTCAATTAATTAGTGTGACTACTTTAAATTTAAATAGACCCAAGTAAACATTTTTACTCGTTTGTAATCCATTTTTTATAAGTAAATTTTAAAATATTTTTTTAGCAAAGAATCTTAATTTTAGATTTAAAACTTATCTCATTTACCTGGTAAAAAGTTTTAAAAATTTCTTCATTGTGAATCTCTATTTTACCTTTTATTTTTTCATTGAGTCATATCGATGTTATTTGGAACTCTTTTAATACGTAAATTTATTTTTTCTGAGAATAATTTCTCTTCTTATGGCATAGTAAAATTATTTAAGAACTAATATAAATTTTATTAATTTCCGTTTAAAGTTGTTCAGTTAAATTTCAAGTAACTTTTTAATGCTTTATATATCATTAGTAGTCTATATCTTTCCAGTTTCTTTAACAATACATAGAAATGAAAATGAAGAAAACAGTGTTACTGCTGTCTATGCTGACTGTATTTTTAATAGGTAAATATAAATACATGAAATTAGACATTGATTAATATTTTATAACATAAAAATCCATTTTCAGAGAGACGAACGGTACTGGGACAAGGACAGTATCCCAGATACGTCGACAATAGTTATTACAAGTGTGGAAACCTAGGAGAAAATGATTATTGCGTGAGCGTTTGTAAACAACACACGGTTCGTTACGGCTATTGTTATCTCTTTAAATGTTACTGCGAGGGATTACCCGATACGCACATTTATCACGCTGATTTAAAAAGAATTCGTGGAAACCAAGTAGATCAAAGCTTAACAAAGAAAGGCATCAAGGCTTAATTCAAACGAAGTAGCTCAGTTTTCAGAAAAATTTACAGAATAATTTTATTATTTTAATCGGATTTTTTTTATATTAAGTTTTTAAACACTGCATTTAATAAATTTAATACTTTTTATTGTATTCAAATTTTTATTGTATTTTTATTCAAATAGATAAGGTGTATCTATAAAATGAGAAATGATTAATCTATATTGAGTATTAATATGGTAAACATCCAAAAATATGGAAATATTGGTAACTCTTATTTTGTGTTATAATCGGTTATTAATTTTTCATCCTTTACTAGTTGCCATTATGGTGAAAAATTAAAAAATATGTTTATTAAAAAGTGTCTAGTTTATTTTTATGTACTTTATGTATAGTTTAACCCTTCTTGTCCACTTTAAAAAAAATATTAAGCATAAAAAATACTTAAAACTGAAAAAAAACGAAAGAAATGCGTTAATTTTGGTTAAAAAGCTTCATCATTTAGACCCTGTACACACTAGGCGTTTTTCAACGCGCGTTTAAAAGAACCAAGAGTTCTATGTAGCCGTACACACTCAAAAGCCAAGCGCGCGTTTAAAAGAACCAAGAGTTCTATGTAGCCGTACACACTCAAAAGCAAAGCGCGCGTTAAACGCGCGTTTTGCGAGCGCTTATAGATTTTTGTTAAAACGCGCGATTTGCGAGCGCTTTAGTAGCCGTACACACTCAAAAGCCAAGCGCGCGTTAAACGCGCGTTTTGCGAGCGCTTATAGATTTTTGTTAAAACGCGCGTTTTGCGAGCGCTTTACGGGCGCCTTGAGATATATGTGCTGCCATGTTACCGTACATGCGATCGCGCGTTTTGCGGGCGTCAGCCGAGCGCTTTGAGATATATGTGCTGAAATGGAGAACGATCATTTCGATACTGATCTATTTATTGATGAAATCTAAAAGAGACCAACCATCGTCAAAGGATTTTATAGATATTTTAAAAGAATTAAAAAACTTGAATTTATTTTGTCTTAGTTTTGGATACAACGTCGCAAACATTTCATGCGTCAGTCTATCTCGTAATATTGGGTGCACCCAAAATTCTCTTTGCCTCCGCCGTCGTCTTTTATAGCGACGATAG
>NW_019384446.1:89297-113431 GCF_000671375.1 Centruroides sculpturatus | reverse complement strand
AGCCGCCCATTTTTTTAGAATTTTTAATTAAGCATAAAAAATACTTAAAACTGAAAAAAAACGAAAGAAATGCGTTAATTTTGAAGAAAAAGCTTCAAAGTCTAAGTTTTTTTGTCTGTCCTTTCTGCGAAATTTAACACCGATGAGTTATTGTTTACACAGCTGGATGACCTTGAACACAGCTGGAGTCGGATTTCCCGGGACATTCTCATAGACATCGCAGGAGGACAAGGGTTTGAAGTAGGGTGACTTCAATCTGGCGGTATATTTTTAAATATTTTTAAAAAATTATAATTTTTATTGAGATTTCCGACCCCCCCTAATTAATTAAACTTCTATATAATAAAATCTATTAATTAAAAAAATTAAAAAACTATCGGAGGTCGTTTTTGACATCAGAAAGCAGCTTTAAATAACTTTACCGAATAAAAATCGGTGCACTACAACTTTAGAACGATTAATTAATTTTGATAAAAAAACTCCCATTAAAAAAACATTAAAAAGCAATTAAGCCTAAACCGAGCCTTATCAAAGGCTCATTAAAATCGCGATAAAATTTTTTCGCGCGGGCAAAAAATTTTGAAAAAATTTGGGGACTTAAAAAACATTCCAAAAATTCAAAAAAACAAAAAATTTTTTGGGGCCCAAATGCTTAATTAAGAAATTCAAATAAAAAAGGGGACCATGCGGGGTTATTTTACAGGTTAGGCTAATTTAGTCTTACAATGATAATAGTTACTATAAGTTTGAAATGAATAATTATTTTTTAATTCTTATATCAACTTTTAAAAATAAAAAATTAAATTTGTCCTAATAAATTATGATTTTTACTGTAAAGCTTAGCTGCTAAATTCGTTCTGTGTGTTTCTTATAGGAAACATAGAATCTTAATTAAACTTTGATCTTACCTTCCTTTTAATAATTAAATAAAATCTAGAAAATAGCTAAATTCGAGATGAAACAATCTAAATTAATTATCAAATCGCCTAAATCTCAAATCTAGGGGCAAACAAAGCAATCTAGATTTACATGAGAAAAATAGAGTCTAAAGTGATAATCCTGCCCAATACCTGGCACAGACTTTAATGTTTTGACTGAAAGTAAAATGGCGATCGATAGTATGCCACCAAGAGCGCTGTAACTATGGTCACAGCCACTCTATCGGGACTTTCGATTTTCAACGCGAGTGTTGAGTGTTGAAGTCAACAATTTGACGTCATCAACGACGTTCCAACTCGAGTACAAAGTTCTTACTTCCCATAATTCCATTCTCAGCAAGATGGATTACATTGAAATGTCTTACCAATTACCCACAATTCATTGGAAAGTAGCGGTCAACATCAACGTTGCCAGATTTGGCTACCGTTTTTTAGTTTGGCTTAAAAAATATCATTTGGCGCATTGGCTACTTTTTAGGCTGCATATTATTTTTAAATATATTNACTTTTAAAAATAAAAAATTAAATTTGTCCTAATAAATTATGATTTTTACTGTAAAGCTTAGCTGCTAAATTCGTTCTGTGTGTTTCTTATAGGAAACATAGAATCTTAATTAAACTTTGATCTTACCTTCCTTTTAATAATTAAATAAAATCTAGAAAATAGCTAAATTCGAGATGAAACAATCTAAATTAATTATCAAATCGCCTAAATCTCAAATCTAGGGGCAAACAAAGCAATCTAGATTTACATGAGAAAAATAGAGTCTAAAGTGATAATCCTGCCCAATACCTGGCACAGACTTTAATGTTTTGACTGAAAGTAAAATGGCGATCGATAGTATGCCACCAAGAGCGCTGTAACTATGGTCACAGCCACTCTATCGGGACTTTCGATTTTCAACGCGAGTGTTGAGTGTTGAAGTCAACAATTTGACGTCATCAACGACGTTCCAACTCGAGTACAAAGTTCTTACTTCCCATAATTCCATTCTCAGCAAGATGGATTACATTGAAATGTCTTACCAATTACCCACAATTCATTGGAAAGTAGCGGTCAACATCAACGTTGCCAGATTTGGCTACCGTTTTTTAGTTTGGCTTAAAAAATATCATTTGGCGCATTGGCTACTTTTTAGGCTGCATATTATTTATAAATATATTATTTGAATAAAAATGCACTTCAATATATACTCAGATTCTTTTACTACTAACGCTCACTCTGTCAATATAATTATGTATATTGTGTTAGTATATTTGTATTTTATTTTATTTTATTTTATTCCATTCAGAGCCGCCCCTAGGGCCGGGCAACTGGGGCAAACCGCTCCGGGCTCCGCGATTAAGAGGATGCAGCATAATAATGTTTTATAATTAAAATGTCACAACTTGTATTTCAACGTAAAACTTAATTTTAAAGTATAATTGTAAGGTACACTGGAAAAATCTTATGAATCTTGATTTCTTGATGCAACTTTGCTACTAATTTGATTTTATGATCTACAAAAAGAATAACTGTTTAAATATATGCTGCTTAATGGTACTTTTTTAAATTTAATAAGGTGTTTTAATTTAACTTCGTTCAGCACTCCGTTACTGTAAAATAGCAGAGAAAAACATTGTTATAGTGATAATAACTTTAAAACTTGGGATTGGAACTTTACTAACACAAGTAAGTTTTTCAAATTTTCCAAGTATTATATTATTTTTTTAATCTCTATTTTTCTATTCATTTTTTATTTCAAGTTTTATTTTCTATTTTTTTCTAGGATTTAGAACATTAGCAATGAGTACGAGTAGAGATCGTGATAAAAATAGAAATTATTTAAGTGGTAACCAGAAAGGAAAACGTGCCGAAAATAAAAAAGATTTAGAAAGTCGTCAAACAGATAGTCTTTTAAAATATTTTAAAACTGATAACGAAGAAAACGATCTGGCTATACCTAGCACTAGTGTACAAAATAAAGAAGAGTTACAAATTACATACAAAGAATTACCTTCATTATTGAATGAAGATGCAGCTATAAATGATGAAGGTCAAGATTTTTTTCTTAGCACAAACGAGAAAAGCAAAGAATTATTGACCATATTGGAAGACGATCCTGGAACATGGCCATCACACCCTTCTGAGAAAATCAGATTATTATATATATATATATATGGACTTGTTTGTCCCTATATTTCACTCTGCAGCCAAAACTACACATCGCACATGAATGGTGTTTGTGTGTGGTAGTAGCCCCAAGTCTCCATTCGTGCATTATGGTGGTTGCGTCTCGATAGTTATAAGGGTGTGGGAGATATGGGGGTTAAAAGTAGTTGACTTCGAAAATGTGTAACAATGGAAGTGTCAATAATGGAAGTGTTAACAATTAACGTGTTTACAATGAAAGTGTTAACAATGAAAGTGTTAAGAATGGAAGTGTTAACATTGGAAGTGTTAAGAGAAAGCGGCGTGCAAGATTTACAGGCGCGGATGCGGTTTTTTGCGTTTTTGCAACAAATCGAACATATTTTTAGACCCATGTAAAAATTCTCTGATTAGTCTGGAAACGGAAGACTTAATTCTTGCATTCTGTGAAAATGGGTAAGATTAGCTATAATGTAATCTTAATCTTAAATGTTTTGGAATAGTCGAGGACCGTTATGTGTGAGTAGTGGGGATGGCTTTTGGAGACGTGTGACGCACATGCTTCAGTTGATTTTTCATTAGTAAAAGTGTATGAATAACAGAAAAAGGTAGAAAGTGAAAAGTGAATAGTGAAGTGTGAAAAGTAAAAATATAAAAAACAATGCCAAAGTGTAAGAAATAATTTTTGCGGTCTCGAATCACATCGAAACAGAAATAATCAAACAGAACAGCAACTTGGAAAATTATAGGGAAACATATCGAATCAGAGAAAGATTATGTAGTGGAAGATAAACAGTATTTTATGTAAAAAAAAAACTATATTATATATAGGTCTAAATGTACGAACAAATAAAAACCCAGCGAAGCGGGTACTTGCAGCTAGTTAATTAATAAAAACATTGTTCAAGTAACAAATTACGATTTTCCCATAGATGAACTAGGTAGAAAATTTAATGTATCTTATTATACAAAAGTATATTTAAATTGAGAAAAATATTGCAGAAACTGGCTTCTCTGTTCAAAACTAAAAGATAAGGTATTTTGTTTTTACTGTTATTTATGTCCTAACCAATTGTCAAGATCATCTTTAGCATTAGTAAATGAAGGTGTTTCTGACTGGAAGCACCTTAGGACTCGCTTAAATGAACATGAATTATCGTTGCCACACAGAAAATCACTTTAAAATTTTATGGAGCTAAAAAACAGGTTGCAAAAAAACAAACAATTGACGATTTTCATCAAAGACAATTAAATTCAGATGCCTGAAGTTCTTAGAAAGATTATATTTAGTATACAATATTTAGCTAAAAACAACGATGCACTTCGTGGAACGAATCAGACAATTTTTACAAAAAATAATGGTAAATTTTTAGGTTTAATTGGAATTAATTTCAAAATTCGATGCAAGAATGTCAGAACATATAAGACGTATCAAAGATAAAGAAACAAACGATCATTATTTAGTTTGGAAAATTCAAAATGAGATAATTAATCTATTGGCAAACAAAGCTAAAAATGAAATAATAACTAAAAAAACAAAAATTAAAAAAAAATTAAATATTATGCAGTACAGTTAGACTGTACTACCGATAAAAGTCGTATTGAACATTTGACTCTCATTGTTCGAATTGTAGAAATCTTGACGAACAAGAACGAAATGAAGTTGAAATTAATGATCATTTTATTGGTTTTTCTCCTATGCCGAAAAGTACAATGTTTGATTTATCAGAGGAATTATGTAAACAACTTAAAACTCTAAATATTTCTTTGAACGATTGCCGTGGACAAGCTCATGACAATGGGGCTAACATGGTAGACAAAAGAAAAGGCGTGCAAGGACTTTGGAAAAAAATCCGACAGCATTTTTTGTGTCATGTTCTGCGCACAATTTAAATTTATTAATAGGTGATATGGCTTCCTCGGTTCTATGGCTATGACATTTTTTGGAACACTTTCGAGATTGTATACACTATTTTCCACATCTGCTCACAGGTGGGCTATTTTAATGAAACATTTAACAAATTCAACTCTAAAACCATTATCAGATACACGTTGGGAATGTCGAATAAATTCTGTGAAGACAGATTTGATTTAAACAAAATTATAACAGCATTAGAAGAATTAAATGACGTGACAGAGGATTCTAGTGTAAAAAGTGAAACAGATTTCTTGAGAAACATGCACGAATCTTCCAAATCATCAGTTTTAAGATTATTATTAACAATTCTGATTTCAACAGCATCAGCAAAACGAAGTTTTTCTAAATTAAAACTAATTAAAAATTATTTACGGATAACAATGTCACAGGAGCAATTAACAAATCTGACACTTTTATCTATTTAGCACGAAATATGTGAAAAATTAAATTGCGATGATTTAATAAAAGCCCGTAATATTAATATTTCATAAAATAGTGCGAAAGGTTCATTAAAAAAATTAAGATAAAAATAAATAAAAACAAACATACTTCGTACAATCTTAAAAATATATTTTTTTAAACTTTGTTTTATATTTCAGAAATTTTAAATAAATTTTTGAAAAATTAACGTTAATTATTTTACTTATTAGTTTTTTTTTTTACTAATACTTAGTTTATTTTTAGAAAGGGCCCGCAAGAGCTAAGGGCGGCCCTGATTCCATGTATTTTAATTAGTTCAATCTAAATATATAAAATTACTTATCCTGACTGATTGACTCACTGATTCATCATCGCCCAGGGCAAACCGCTGAACCTAAAGAAATGAAATTTGGTACAGTTAGGGTACGTCATGGAAACGCACACTAAGGGATTTTTCGAAATTCCCCGCGGGGGAGAGCATTAACGCTTAACCGGAAGAACGGCTTCTACTGTACTATTTTAAATGCGATTTTTTGTTTCTGATGGTAATAACTTAATTTCCAAACGTACAATATTTACGTATTACGATTTTTTAACCAAATATTTGAACCGTTTAAATTCGAATTTGTTATTACATATTTGTTCGATTATAGAATGATTGTAAACGTTCCAGAAAATTGATCAAATTGAAAATAGTTGGTTTATTCTCAGCGGTAGGTGTTATATAACAATTACTATGCTTGTTGAAATACTGAATATAAATGGGGTTTGCTTGCAAAAGTCGCGGGTAACAGCTAGTTTCACATATACTACAGTCGACCCCCCTATAACACTGTTGATAATTCCGTTTTATATGAATTCCATGTTGTACGAGTCACTTAGATTTTACAATACGTGAGCCGTTCACAGCCCGTGGCACACGTAATCAACAGTGTTATTGGGGGGTCGACTGTATTTGTTACATTTTTTATATATTTGATATCTCAAGCAGATGTTCGAACAGTTATAAAAATTTGAATTTCTTTTCACACAATCGTTCGAACCTGGAAACAATACAAAAACGTTCCAGAAAATTGAAAATACCTGACAATGGCCTGTAGATCAGGTTGAAAGTGTTTGTAAAACAATAAATACTGGTTTTCAGATACATAAGTTGTGTGAGTCATAATATAAAAATGCACTTTAAAATGGTGTTTTCCATCGTTTTTTAAGTAGACCCAAATAAAACAAATATTTGTTTTTTTCAAATAAATGTTTCTTTATCTCCTTTATAATAAATGAATTTATCTATTTCTAACTTGTAAGTAAAAATTGAAAGTGTCTGTAGAAGTAATTTTTTAAAATATCCTTTTTCTCGATAAAGTTTTAATACTTATTACTATAATCTAGACATGACTGTTAATCCTTAAATAATAGAAGTAGAAAAACTAATATTAATTTTCCTATTCTAAAGAACTTATCAAACCACAGTTATTTAATATGAAAGTTGACTGAGATTTCTTTATTAAACTATGTGCATTTTGGATTCATCAATTTGGTTTTTGTTTTTCTGTTTTAAAAGATGATTTTAACTTTTCCTAATGCTATTTTCGATGATAAATTTAATATCTATTTGTAATATTTTAATTCTGTAGTCTACTTTCTGTACTGTGGGATGTAGGCATTCTTTATCCATACAAACATTTATACAGAAACCCCATGCTTTGCCTATAACCCCCACATTATTTATCTACTATTATTATTAATGTACTGTACTTACACAAAAAACCCTCTGATATTCACTGATTTTCCTAAAAATTATATTACTGTCAAATGACCAATTTTGACATTTTTACTTGAAGTTATTTTAATTTTTTTCTACATAGTAAGTTCATCTATAATCTATGATATTTCCATATAAATAATTATATTGGATGTCATTTGTGGCACAGTGCAGCGGCAGGCCTGATGAATTGACCTAGTGGGCCGGATCTGGCCCACGGGCAGTTGTTTGGTGACCCCTGCATTGTATCAGCTGATTAACTATGGATTAAAGAGTTATAGATCTAAATCAAGATATGTTATAGAACAGCATTTCTCAAACTGAAATTGAAGTAAGTTATTTGTCATAAATTGAAATTGGCCTAAACCACTCTTAATAGAAATGTACTCAATGTTACATTTCACATAAAAATTATGCATTATTGATAATAACTTCTATTTCATTATGTAATATACAGTAAGACTCCAATTTACCAGATTTTTAAAAATTTTATAAAGATTTGAATCGCAGAATCATTACAAATATTTTGGGATGCATGAGCAAAAAGTTTGAGAAATGCTGTTATAGAAATAATTTTCAATAATAAAAAGTTTTGTAGGGATAAATATTTATATTCTGAAACTAATATTAATAAAATTAAATATAAAGTAAGGCATCACATTAATAAAAGAATTTAGTTTATTTTACACTTTTGTCATAATAAAATGCATTATTTTGTTGATGGAGAAATTTATACATTTTTCATATTCTGAATTGATGAACAAAATTAGAATTGACGTGATGTCATACCACATGCTTTTCTTAACTGTAAAACAAAAAGAATAAAAAAAAAAATAAACTCAGTAAAATTTAATATTTCAAAATGAATTTTTAAAAATGATACATTACAGAGTTTGCTGGGGATCATATATAGGAATGGGAAGTTTTCCAATTTCTGTTGAGCACTCTTCAAATAATTCCTCATAATCTTGATGGCTTCTTATCATCACCATTAGACAACCTCTATTTACACCCATAGCATTTCCTAAATCCTACAATAAAATAATGGGTTGTTTGAGGATAGGGATTAAATATATCTAAAAATGTTAGCATATGATGTTAATATATTGCTGAGAAGGTATGAAATTGTTTACTTTAATGGAATCCAGTTAGAAATCAAAGTGTTTTGAAATATATTTCATTATTCAGCTGATCGTCTTCACTTTTTCCATAAATTTGTTTTATAGCAGAAATTATTAAATACATAAATAAATTAATAATGAATAAGATCTTGTTTTATGTCAAAGATGCAAAGCAAAATGACAATTTAAAATGGTGCAAACAAAAATATTGCAGATAGGTTCCAAAACTAAAAAATATTTTAAGAAAATGTAATTTATTATAGAAAAAGTTATTTCTCAACTTATTATGACACATTTTAATACGGGTTTTTCTGTTAATTAGTATTGTTGCAAGACTTTTCCTATTATAATCGAAAATAAATACATAAATAAACACACAAACATTATTTTTTTTAGCATATTAACATAACTACAACTTTCAAAAATTTGATTATTTTAAATCTTTACCTAAGAAAAAATTACAAATTAGTTTCTCAAATGTACTGAAAAACTCTTTTTAAATCTTCAAATTGAAATGCATTTCTATTCTTCTTTTTCTTAAAATATTTATTTAATCTATTTTTGTGAACAGCTATTTTTGTTAAGTAAATTTCCTTATAGCAACTGATAACATGCTATATTAACTGGGCTATTTGTAAATGACTTTCTCTGTTGAGATCATCAGTTGTAAAAATGTCAATTCATCAAATGCAGAACTTCAGAGAATCATTCTACTGTTAAAATTATTTAAGCACAAACTTTCAAAGTTGCATTTTTTTGAGAAAATGTTTATGAATTCAGATGCATTAGCTGTTTTGTTACTGGCTCTTAGAGTAACTAAACAGATTTTGTTTCTCAGTATGTGTGAGACAAAAAATTCATCTATGTCATTCTTATCAAATCCTTCCAAGCCAGAATGTAGGCTAGTAATCTATTTCTTGTTGAATCATAGACAATTATGATTTTACTTTTAAAACAGTACTATACAATGCACTCATTCTGACAATATTTTGCTTCAAACTTCATTTATACAGACAGATTTCATTTCATTCACAGCATGAAATATTTTCTACAGCTAGGTTTAAAACTGAGTCTCCAGAGTAGAAAACTGGTGTATATATTCTCCCTGTTACCATCCATCTCTCTCAAATGACTCAATCCATCACTGAATAATTTTTTAAATTATTGTTGTTGGCAATATAAGAATTTTGCAATAAATATTCAATGAAAACAAGAAAAAAAATAAGCAACATTCTGTTTCCAACCTTGTTGTCATCTTTTTCTAAATACACATACAATCTTAAACTATATTTTTTATAGCTTTATACAGAGTGTCCCATTTAAAATGAGTCCAACTGAGATAAAGAAACATTAGTGATGTTAATTTTATAGCTGGTATTAAAAGGGAATAAGACCAATCCCAGAACTATACATGAATTGGAGGAAAGAATTTGCAGAAGCTTGAAGCAATCAACATGAGTATATTATTTTAAGGTTGATCTAAACTTGATAAATACATATAGATGCACAAGAACAATGTAATCTAAGTTTCTGTACATTTAAATAATGTTAAAATAAGATGTGTAACAAGCATCCTTAACCAAAATTCATTTGTTTCTAGTGAATGGGGCTGATTTTAAATGGGACAACCTGTATGATGTCATTAAAAGATTATAAAATTAAAGATTATAGCAAATATGAAGTACTATGTCAATCTATTGTCTGTTAAATCATATTGATATACTTACAGCACGACTTGGAGTGTAAATATAAGGCAAATTCTTTTCTTCACATACAGCAGGTAAATGGCACATCATATCAACTGGTGTTATGTCTCCAGCAAACACCACTATTCTATATGTAATACAAAATTTAAGAATTATTAAATAAATTAAAATTATGTTTTGTATATTAAAAAGTTTTAATTCATACTATCAAGCCTATTAATAAAATAACAGGTCTACTTAGTTTTAGCAAAGTATATATTGATCACAGATTCTTTTCCTGGCTGTTATGTATACCTAACAAGAGAAAGTATTAGAATTGTGTCAAATTTACCCTTTCAGAATTTTGCAAATCTGCTCATCTTGAGACTTCCTGAATCCAAAAAATTCAAAAACAAAAAAATTCCATGGATATATGTGTGTATGTTGTGTGTGTGTGTGTTGGCATCTATTTCACCTAATATCTTAGGATTCTCCCGAATCTCCACCACCTAGTCAGCCAATCTCATATGTATTTGAACTAAAATATATATTTTTGCAAATATCAAATATGGTAGCTGTTTACGGAAATAAAAAATATATAACTTCAAATACACAATATATATAAATTACCTTAAATTTATTACTATGTTGCAAATGTCATGCTCAGCTGATACCGATGCCAAGTGCTATACTGTCATACAAGTCAAGACTACCCAAACAAGTGTAACATTAAGCTGTGTTATTGGTATATGTATCGCCCCAAAGTAGCGAACTGACCTCGGCGTGGCAGAGGCCTAGCAGAGAGAGGCAGCAGGTATAGAGAATCCGATGGTCCTGCTTTGGTCAGTCGTTGATGGAGTCTTTAGACTCGGGCCTAAGCTTCCAGAGGTGTCAGAGTATCATGAGCCTTGGGTCTGTGTACCAGGCCTTAATGAAGCTTGTTGTCTGCATTCTGTGTCCCTATCCATGGACTCCAACAGGGTTTCTAACATCTCCCTAAACTGAAACCTATCCCTGTTCAAACAAACAGCAACTAGAGCTGCAATTTGGCATAGTGGCATTCAGACTCACATCAAAACAGAAGAGAGATTGGTACAGATGAGGCACAGTGGCTATTCTCTTTGGTTTCGGCAATAAGAGGTCCAAGTAGGTCCCTCAGTAAGTCCAATTCCAGAGGACGATCACTGTAGGATTTCCAGGATTCCCAGGGAAGTCTTGTCTTTGGACAAGATAAAAGGAGTGTAGTTGACACAAGTTGGTAGCCCTGCCAATAAGGAGTGAAAGCACAAGTGGGTGCCCCTTGTGGAGCCTCTCTTGACAGGGGCGCCATTAAAATACACTACTGCGCACCCCGGCCCTCTGCCCTCGATCTGAGTCCCTCTGCCATCGATCGAGCACTGCTCTTGTTGGCAGCAAGATGTCCTGCTTGCTGTACTCGTGGGTGAAGTTTCCAGTGTACTTTGTGGTGGAGTTCAGAGTTGCCAGATTTGGCTACTCTTTTTTAGTTTGGCATAAAAAATATCATTTGGCGCATTGGCTACTTTTTGGGCTACATAAATTTGACGTGGCTACAATTTTGGCTACACATTATTTATAAATATATTATTTAAATAAAAATGCATTTTAAAATAGTGTTTCATCACTTTTATTAAGTTGAGACCCAAAGAAAACAAATATTTGTTTTTTTTTTTTCAAATAAATTTTTGTTTGTCTCCTTTAACTATTAAGAATATATAGAAAAATTAATTTTTTATACTCTGTCTTGGCAAAATCATTTGTTGCATAATTCATTGCAATCTACTTCGCAGATAAAATGAGTGATCTCGACATAATAAATTACAGTGTATGCATGTATTTTGAGTCTTGCGATCCTTATTTCCGATCAGTTTACAAGCCTGTAAATTGGTCAAAAACAATTATTGTGATTAAAGTTATTGCTAGAAAAGCACAAATGGCATGTCTTTTTATTTTATCATCAAATCACAGGTTATTAAAAAGGAATTTTTAATGAATTGGCTACTTTTTAGAAAATTTTTGGCTACAGACACTAAAAACATTTGGCAATGCTGGTGGAGTCCAGACAGAGTTCTTGAAGAAGCAAGACCTGTGTTAGTTTGCTCCTTGAAATTTTTAGCTAAGATTTTAGTTCCTAACCATAAATTCAGGCTTAGTTACCTCTTTCCCATACTAGGGTATAGGGAATTAGGCCTTGTTTAGGCTTAGCAGAGTTGTTAAACTTAGCTTTCCTAAGCCTAACTTCATGGTTTTTTTATTTAGTGTAGGACCAGTTTGTGTGTGTTCTCTATCTTGGAGCTGTGTGTGTTGTGTCTCATCCCAGGTCCTTAGTCTCGAGTTTTTCATGTTGTACTTGAATTGATGTCATTCAACTCACTCATGTTACTATGACTCACATAATTGGTAGTCGCGAGTTAGACCCATCAAGTGAACTTAAAAAGCGAGAGGAAATATGTCATACTAACTTGGTTACATATGTCATTAAGCATAATGGGATTACAGTATTTACAATGCATCTGGGTTTGTGACTATAATGATTCGACCAATCAACTTAACTGTTTAACTGTAACAAGTTGTAAACAAATTCCATGTGAATTAGTTTGCACATGTTACAGTTACTTTTGTATTATAATGATATAGGATGCATAAAGAAAATGGAGACCTCCAATGTTTTATTTAAAAAAATCAGTGATGAACAGAAAGAAATATTAGTCACATACATAGAAAAACAATAAGAAAATGAACCGTAGAAAATTTGACAACGAATTTACTAGAAAAAAAACAATTAGATATGTGGAAAGAATTAGTTAAAAAATTAAATGCGTGTGTTGGAGCTAAACAATTCATTGTGGAATGAAAAAAAGTAAGTGTTTTAATTTAATCCTTTCTTCAGTTTTCTTCCTTGATCTGCTTCTTAAATTGTTCAATGAACTTAACACTTCTGATTAATAAATAATCTTAATATAGTGTCTATGTCGTTAATAATTTATACATATAATTTACTATCATTTTAATTCTCTTTTNCCAATCCGTCGTGTAATTGAAAAAGTATTTTAATTTAATCCTTTCTTCATATAGTTTTCTTCCTTGATCTATTTCTTAAATTGTTTTGTCTATTAAGATTATTTGATTAATCAGGAACTTAACACTTCTGATTAATAAATAATCTTAATATAGTGTCTATGTCGTTAATAATTTATACATATAATTTACTATCATTTTAATTCTCTTTTTTGATGAATTAGATAATTTTTTTTATTTTTGAAAAAATTTGCTGTATAATTTTATCAAATAAGATTTTTTATTAGTGCTGGCTTGACATGAAAAGGAATGCAAAAGAGAAGGCATTGAGAATAAAAAACAGCAGAGAAAAGACTGGGGGTAGTAAAGAATTGAATGAAAAATTATCTTCTTTACAAGAAAGAATTCTTTCTGTAATGGGAGATACAGAGGCTTTGGGGTAAATAATAATCTTTAAATTTAAAATGAATAAAGACTAATGTGTTTTAAAAAATGTTATACTTCATTATTTTTCTGTATAGAATGGACACTATTAAATAATAATAATATATTTTTGAAATTTCTATCTGTACTACTACTATTCTGTTCATTTTTTAAAAATGCAATTTATTACTATAATAGGAATCTACAGCACTGCCAGAAATTGAAAATATCAATGTGACAGGTATAAAATTTTATTTCTGAATCTGAAAAGCGTTAGTATGCATCAAAATAAATAATCTCAAATACAAAGTAATTATAACACAAAAATTTGTTATGGTTTTCAAATGTTTTCAATTTATCTAACACATAGTGAAAATGCAGGCTTATCAAAAGGAGTGAGTGAGTGTAAGTAAATTTTTAAAATATTTTCAAATTACTTCATTAAAGCAACTGTAGCATTAATTATAAGAACTGAATTTATAGAATCTGTTATAAATGAACTGCATTATTAATTATTAAGTCATATTAATATACAAAGTTATAAGATTTAGTATAAAAAAATTAATTAATTTTATAGTTAGCATGTACAAAGACTAAGTTTTCCTTGTGAATTTATGTTTTGTAGTAAATGAAGAAAAAGAAAACACATTTCTGTTGAACAAGAATTAAATGAAGCAAAGAAAACAACAGATTCGTTTATTCAGCTACAACAGGAAAAACTTAAACTGAAGAAAAAAGAACTGGAGTTAAGGGAGAAAGAACTTTCCACATCTGAGGAAAACAAACTCACTTAAAAAAATTGCAACAGCATTAACTACTATTGTTGATATGTTATCCCAAAATAATTTATAATATTTGAGAAAATATATTATTTTTATATATTTGTTTAGAATAATTATTTATTTTCAAATTAAATTTGTTTTTCAGGTACTGATTTTTCTGTTCTTCTTTATATCTGAATATTCTTGAAAAAGACAGGCTCTTAACAGGTGTGTGTGTATATACACACATACACACACAATTTATTAGTATACATGTTACTATGAAAGACATATCTGGCAATGTTCAGATTCTTTGGTGAATGTCAGCATTCACACAGTCATTTCGTGTATGTACAAAATATTTGCTAAATATCATTATTTCTCACTTACACTGGCAAATGTCAACATTCATCATGCACTGATGGTGAATGTTGAATAAAAATATTTTTATTACATTAAGACAAAAATGCAACTTTTTAATATGTCAAGATAAGAGAAAACTTAAGTAACAGCACATAAATTGTTGAACCTAAAATGAATGGTACATTCTTAATCAGAAAAGAAAAATAATACACAATAGTAAACTTACACATATATTATGTGATTGACATTATACAATCTTATTTATTGCAACAACTTAACTGTTATGACATTTTGAATTGCACAAGAATCCCTTGCTTTTACAACTGCATTTATTCGTGGAACACTTCTTTTTGCAATGACAGCATGCATAGCCTTGCCCTCCACTTTTTGAATTATCTGCAGCTGCTTCTCTCAGCAATATTTCTTGAGAAGAAATCTTATCTACGGAAAGTAACTTTTCTTTACAAATTACGAACTGATTACAGGTATAAAGCTGCTTGAGATAAAGAGACAAGATGGCATAGAATTTGGGAGAGGAGATGGAGAAGAATGGACACCCTGGATAGAGAGAAGTGGAGAAGACAGATTAAAGATACACTGACCCCATATAAACATAGGAAAAGTCAAAGACAAGATTCTGCCTAAATCTTTCAGTTATATGCTAGACCAGTGTTTTTCAACCTTCTTGAATATGCGACCCCTTTACAAGTTAAAAATTTCTGGCGACCCCCAGGGCCATATTAAATCTATATCAGTGATTTTAAAAACTACATATTTAATTTTCTTTCTGTTGAGACCTAAATATCGATCGAAAAACCAATTGTTCTGTAAAATAAACAGGCACAGCCTTCTCACTGAAATTCTAGTTGTTTTTATTGTAGTGTAGGACCTACAAACACTTGTCTTTTTCTTATACCTGCGACCCCCTTGGGGGTCGCACCCTACAGGTTGAAAAACACTGTGCTAGACTATTGCCCTAATTTAATTTACAACTTTTGCTATGCTATTTGCTTTTTTCAAGCTTGTAACAGTGAATGACCCGCTCATATTTTGCAATCCTTGTTTGATGTCCTGTTGTTTGAGAACCATACCAAAATTATGAAATTACCAAAATTTTCATTAAAAGCAATTAATACTTTCAATCTCAGCTTTATATTCAATGGCTGGATAGCCAAGTGGTTAAGGTGGCAACCCACTAATTTAAACCCGTGGCAGATCAAAAATCCCTGAGAAGTTTTTTAGGGGAGATCTGTCCCCTATGTTTGGTCCTGTCCCTCACCACATGGCCAAACCCATAATGGGCTTGCTAAAAAAATCCTCTTAGCACCCATACAGTAGAGTTAAAAAAAATATGCAAACTCATACTTTGCATGTAGGAACTTTACATGAACCAATTTCACTGTGAAGAGAAATTGTGATATATAACAGATTTTATTTTCATACGATAATTACAAGTACTTTAAATTTATTTTTTATTAAAATTTATCGTGAGACATCTTGAAATATATTCAACTAAATTAAAAAGTTACGTTGCATTTTCAGATTTTGATTCATCATTTCGAAATTGTGGGCATATTGCCTAATAAAGGACGTGTAACACAGCGAGGTAAGCAAACCAATGGTATAATCCGTTTAAAATGAAATGGCTATCATTGGCTTGTTTATCCAGTTGTATTAAAGACGCTTTTTATCAGGCGATGCGCCCTCTGAAACGATCACTTCCCTGTGAGACACTGTACAGTACATATTTAAATGTCAAAACTTATTTACCAGATTTTAATATTCCATTGGCTAATGCATAAGCCATTTTTCCTGAACCAATAAATCCGACATTGCCTTCATATTCTTCCATTTTACTGGAAGAATCCCGAACCTATTTTAATACAATTATAACCAAGAATTGAAATGACACGAGCGTCTTCTTCTTCTCAGTTTATATGGAGCGTTTAGCTGCAGGAACACATTTAGCTGGGTGAAAACCGACTGCAACGCCTCTAGCGAAATATATCCAGTGATCCTGTTAACAAAAAATTAGGAAAGAAGCCATGTTTTGTTTCATTCAATTCAAAATTCATGCTATAATAATCCATATTGAAACTTATAAAAAAATTTTACCTTTATTATATACGAACGAAGAATATATCTATTTTTACTATTTTCATACCTTTCACTTAAACCATTTTAATATAATTTGAAAGAAATTAGNTCTTGATATATATCTATTTTAATGATATATATCTATCATTAAAAATTTATATATATATATATATCATTAAATATATGATGAATATATGATTAAATACATATATAATGAATATATGATTTAAAAAATGATTAAATATTAATCATTAAAAATATTTTTAAGAAAAACATAAACTTATTAGTTGTTGTTGAATCTGTCTATCTGTCTAGCTTCATTAAAAAGTATATCATTTGATGTGTTTTCAAATTCTGTTGATGGTATGATCTGCTGTAACTGGTCTTCTGGTTGCAATATATCATCATCCTCCAAAGCAATATTATTTTTAATGCAAATGTTGTAAAGCACAACACATGTAATTATAATATTTGAAGCTGTTTTCATGTTATGCCCTTCAGCATTGTCCTCAAATCTATTATTTGACTTTCATTAAAACAAAAATCATATAATGTATTTGAAAATGATGCTAGAAAGTTTCAAAACATTACATGAATGTTTAAATTAAAACTGTTTTAGTTAATTTAAAATATTATAATCTGATTTTTAATAATTATGTATGAATATAAATTTTTGTTAATTTTAACAGAAAAATCTGTTAAAGTTAATTAAAATTTAACTAAATTAACTAAAATTTATATTCATACATAAGCATCTTAAATCCCAATAATTATGTTAAAGGAATTTTTTCAAAAACAGAGGAGTTTATATTTTCACAAATTCTAAAAAATTTTATAACTATTGATAATTGTCAATGGGGGTGTGAGCTGCTCGGCTAGTGTGTGAGTGAACTTTTGAGAGGAGTTGAGACGCAGTAAACTATAGCAGTGTTTTTCAACCTATGGGTCGCGACCCCCAGGGGGTCGCAAAGCCTTACACGGGGTGTCGCGGGTAGAAGAAAATGACAAGTGTTTGTAGGTCTTACACTACATTAAAAAACTACAATTTCAGAAAGAATTACGGCCCATCCCAGAAAATGATAGCGGAAAAAGCGTTGAGCTGATTTGCAAAAGAGAAATAAAAAGTAGAAAAGTAGAAGCTGAAAATTCTGATCCTAAAGAAAAAAAAAAATGTCAACAGCTCCCTGTGCTGAATGTTATAATTAAAGGAAGTTTCATACTTTATTGTGTGTTAAGTTATTGTCGATTCTTCTGAAATTTTCATTTTAATCAACAATAATTTGTCTCAACAGAAAGAAAATTAAATACATAGTTTTTAAAATCACTGATATAGTTTTAATATGGCCCTAGGGGGGTCGCCGGAATTTTTTAACTTGTAAAGGGGTTGCGTATTCAAGAAGGTTGAAAAACACTGAACTAGAGCATGAAAGCGATAATAAAGAAAGGAAAAATGACTTGTGTAAAAATTTGGAAATTTGCTAACAGGTTATCCTTGGATTTAATTATAATACTATTAATAATTGCTGGAGTTGAATCCAACCCAGGCCCTCTGCCCATTTCTCACAAGGATTAAGTCAATTGGAAATGCAAAAAAGGGGGCGTGGCAGACCTCGCAAGGTAAGTCCAAAGGATGAGGAGAAAAAAAATCAACTAGCAGAAATGTTAAGTGATGAATATTATCAAATAGATGGAAATAGTAAACAACTCTCTGAATCTACGAAGAGTCCGAAAATTTATGAGTACTTCGAACCAGTAAGTGAACCAGANGAGTTGAATCCAACCCAGGCCCTCTGCCCATTTCTCACAAGGATTAAGTCAATTGGAAATGCAAAAAAGGGGGCGTGGCAGACCTCGCAAGGTAAGTCCAAAGGATGAGGAGAAAAAAAATCAACTAGCAGAAATGTTAAGTGATGAATATTATCAAATAGATGGAAATAGTAAACAACTCTCTGAATCTACGAAGAGTCCGAAAATTTATGAGTACTTCGAACCAGTAAGTGAACCAGAATCACAAGTAATTGACGAACTCAATATACATTAAAATCCACCTATGATCTAATTCAGGATAAATTTAGTCAGCTAAATATTGGGATTCAATCAATTAAATCTGAAATAAACATATTGAAAGAAGTGAACAAGAATTACAAAGAAGAAATGTGTGAGATTAGCCGGGGATACCTTTCCTCTAGGATTGTTGGTACCACTTATTCGGTGGCTAGTTGGTGAAACTAGTTCTCGGGTCGTCAAAAAGAATGGCTTTTCCTAATTTGAGGAAATTTGAGGGCAGAGGGACTTACAGTTTGAATATATCTAAGGCAGAACTAACGGATTTCACAATTCTTTGTTCCTACGTCAGAATTCCCAACACCAGTTTAAATTTAAACCACACGTTAATCCGCGTATTCTAAAATTGTATTTTAAAAAGTGTGGATATCTTATGGATTTGATTCAGATAATTGAGAGACATCTTTTAACAAATAATAAAAGAATTTAATCAAACAAAAGTAAACAAAATTTCACAAAATTGAAATGTTCAATAATTAAATATTTCCAATTGAGAGAGAGTATGGATTCAATTAAAATATACACAAGAGAGAGAGAGCTCACAAATTCATTGATAATCATACTACCTCAAAGTGTGCTTTGTCTTTATCTTCATCTGTATTCTATGATCATACCTCATTTCATGGAGAGGTCTGGATTTGTCACATTATTAAAAGATTCTTCTTTTCTCCTAAATTAGCTCATTTTTTATACTCAATTTGATATGACTAAGGGCGTCGGCCTTAGGGAGACTGTATGGACTATGTCTCTCCTCTATGAGATCTTCTGACGTATTCCCCGAATCATGTAGATTTTTGACTATATCTCCTGATTTGTGACCAATCAGCATTTTTGTATTCTCTCATGGGGGGATTATTGAGGGGATGACAATTCCCAGGGTGGTGAGATTTTGTAATAGATAAATAAAAAACAAAAAGGATGTGTCTACTTCCGTTAAAGGAAGTGACTCTTTTATCAGCTTTCCCATGTTAGAAAATGATATTTTCACACCCAAAATAAAAGAATATTTTACTTCATAATTTTTAACTTTATACTTAAATTGTTAATTAGACCCAGGGACTATTCGGATCTCACATATGAAAGGAATCAATCAAAAGCTACAAGAACTGGACGAAAAATCAAAAAATAATAATCATCTTAAAGGTATGTTGGAATTTGAAATTGATAAACTGGTAAACAAGAAAACTAAAAAGAATATAATCATTATGAACTACCCATTCAAATCACTAGATTACTTGCAAGAAATTAAGTTATTCATAAATAATGATTTAAGATTAAAAAATAATGAAATAGAAGGACTAATCAAATTAAATAATAGAGAAAATAAACCTATTGTCAAAATAATTCTTGATTCTGTTAATGCAAGAAATGAGATTCTTAGAGAATTTTGGCAGTCGAAATCAAACTTAATTGGCAAGGACAAAGAAAAAATAATATTTACAGCCGATCTATGCAGACGATCGAGGTTAAGAAGGAAATATCTACAGATTAGGATTAAACAGGAAAAGTTAAACAAGAATAAAATAATAGTTAGAGATGATTATTATATAAAAGACAACTTAAGATATAAGTAGTATATGTATGAGAGACTCTGGGATAATTTGGTAAACTTCGCGAGGTTTATAACTTTTATCCCAGAAACTCTCAACATTTTGAGGGAAAGACGTCGAGCAGGGGCTAAAATCGAGCAAAATTGCAGAATCTCTCGAGCGATTCCGAGATAATTACTATCCCAGAAACTCTCATAGGAGTAGAAATCACACCCATTTTCGATGCCCCTTCGGTTATACTTTTCCGCAAGATTTGAATGAGAGTTTCTGGAATAAATCGCTCCGTTATAAGAGAACGTTTAGACGAGACTAAAAATAATTGTGACGAGATTGTACGCGGCAAGACTAAGGATATTGTAAACGGTAGTACAGATGCAATGCTTCAAAAAACAATTCTTGGATTCCTTAATTTTAATAATAAGTACAAACATTTTTTTAACGATTCTATATATATTTTAATTTTTTTTTCTTTATATAAGAGAACTATTATTTTGTATAAGTGAACTAATATTTTATTTATTAACATTAACACAACGATTATCATTTTTTTTTTAAATGTGAGTGGTGCCATCTGGTAAGAAATATATTAAATAACATTTTTTTAAATATTTTAATATATTTTCGAAATTAGATGTTAAAAGAAATAACAAATAACATGTACCGTCGCTAATCGGATCATGCTATTTGCTATTTCGATATTTATTGACTTTTTTACGGCATTCATTGTGTTTAATATACTCTTTCTAGTTTTTTTTTTTTATGTCGCGATGGTGATTAAATAAATGACACGAAGACTTTCTCTCTCTCTCTCTCTCTCTCTCTCTCTCTCTTTTTTTTGAATAAAGAATAGGGGTTACAATGATTTATTAATTTGAAGATTATACAAAAACATAAGCATATAAATTTTATTAATTATATTTAAAAAATAAAGTTTATGTTAAAATTATTTTAGAAAAAAATTATAACTTTTCGCATATTTTCGATAAAACATAAACCAAAGTAAAATGATAATTATTCGATACAAATTTGTTTGATAAATGTTTCTGATTAGCAATGACGATACACCAATTAAGTTTATGCTTGTAATCTTCCATAAATTTTTCGGATAATTCTTGATGCTTCGAAATAAGGTCCCAATCCATAATGTTTTCAAGTTCTCTAATAATTTCTTCGTGCAATTGTTGATATTTACAAATAAGCTTCATATTGAGGAAATGTTTAAAAGTTAATATGAAATTTTCACTCAGTCTTTGATATTGAGATCCCAATTTAGACGATCGTGATATTGAGTCAAAAAGGGTTCTGATAACTGTTGATAACGACAAACATCATCCCAATTAACTCGTTGAACATATCTTTGTATAAAATCGGAGGAGAAGCGTTTGCTTTTCCAAATTTTATTCCAATTTAATTTATGTTGGAAATCTCTAATAAATTCGTCACTAAGATTAGTTTTTTCAGAAATAATGTCCCAATCGACCTTATCTGCAAGTCGTCTTATTACTTCTTCACTTAAATTTAATCTAGAAAAATCTTTCCAATCAAAACTCGGGCCTACTTCGCGAACTAACATGTCTATGTTTTTTCCGTTCATTATGATGTGAAAATAGTCCTTCTTCGTTCGATAGTAATACGAATAATGATTAGTTTTATTGTTTGTCTCGCTTTTATATAATTTTTTTTATGACGCAATCACTTGGTTTTGGTTTTGTTTTCACTCGTTTCAGGTCGATGAACTTTAAAAATGACGTAATCGAGTTAATTACGCAATCGCTTTTTTTTTCCTTCTAATAAACCGGTTTTAGTTAAATGAAAGTAAAAATATTATTAAATAAAACAAGACACAAAATTTAAAAAAAAAAAAATATTTATTGGTTTTCACTTTTATACTCAAAATACATTTTCAGAATATTATTTTCAGGTCCCCAATGAGGATTATGTTTTTCCGAATCGATGAAACATTCTTCAAAATTGTTAAATGTTTTGCTAGATTCTGATAGAATTTCCAAGCTTTGATGATGATAAGATTCCTTCGATGTAAGCAGCCATTGGAAATGTTTCACCTTGGGTATAAACTGTGGTACGTAATCCACGCAATATAGAATTTTAATGGATGGTGGAAAGTTTTGCGATTTAGCCGAGTGTTCTGCCAATTCGATGCTTGAGAAGCTACCTCTAGAGAAAGCATAGGGAACTAATAATTTTTCGTTGATTGGAAAAAATGCTCTCCAACCGAACGACGACATGCATGTACTTGATTCTCCCATTTTTCTAATGAATTAATTTTTGAATTCGCGATCTAGGTTTTATTATGTTTTTCGCTCATGCGCACTAATCGTTTTGTGTTATTTTAATACGCAATGATTTTGGTTTTAAACTTTATTTTTACATCATGTCTCATAATATATTAATCGCTTTCGCTATTATAACCTGTTTAGAATTATTTGCGTTAACGATTGGTTTTTCAGTTTTATTATCTAGATCGGATTTTAAGGAAATTGATATAAAAAATACTACTTGCGAATATTCTTTACATTTAGATAGAAATGTTTATTTACATAAATGTAAGAATTCTGGAAGAGTTGTATATGATATTCGAAAATTCATGAGCGAAGGACTACCTCATAAATATATAGGTGTGCAATTATTAAAGAAGGAATTTAACTTACTTTGTACGAAATGCATTTAAAACATCCGTCAAGTTGTATTGTCGTCAGTCCGTCTCAATCTGGAAAAACTTCTTTAGTTCGGAAAATGTTGTGTGAAAATATCTACGAAAAACCGTTAGAAAGAGTTATGTGGTGTTATTCAATGTTTCAGCCGTGGTTCGTGGAAGAGAAAAATATTCATTTTAAATGTGGTATTCCTGAAAATATCGAAAATTTGGATTTAATAATTATAGACGATTTAATGCATTCTTTAACCGAAAAAATTGCCGAATTATTTATCGTTCAATCCCATCATAAAAATATAAGTGTTATATTGATAATGCAAAATTTATTTCCTCGTAATAAAGTAATGAGAGACCCCTTCTGAGCCGCGCTCGAGTCTGACTCGAGCAACAAATACGTGACGTAAGATCCACGCTCGAGTGTCACTCGAGCAACACGTCATCAATATTTTCTAAAATGTCCACGCTCGAGTCTGACTCGAGCGAAGCATTTTTACATTCTATTGGATGTTGTTGATGACGGCATAAAATTTTATTTATTTATATCCAATAGTAGTTTATGTTATTGAACATTTTTTCGGTCCCCACTCATAGAAATCGTAGATATGTTCGAAAAATAATTGATATATTTGAGTATTTACGGTAACTACTACATACGTCACTAGAAACCCATCTTCCCCTGAGGTGTGTTTGGAAACTTCCCGCGATCGTCAACAGTCAGCTGATCTCAAGGTCAGGTATTTATAAACACAGCACAGCTGTGCGTGTCACGTGATCCGTTGCGATTTTTTTTCTGTATGATAAGCCTAATGAATGTAAATAATTTGTGATGAAAAAACAAAGTTTTATATAAAATGTTTTAAAATATATATTTTATAAAATAGTGCATTTTTTTACATTTTAATTTTTTGTAGCAGTTTTTCCAGCAAAGCTCAAGACATAATCGTGACGTTAGCATATAAAAAAACTAAGCACAGGATAAACTATTATAAAATAAATGCTTTATTGTTAACATATTTATTTGTATTTTTTTTTACAATTATAAATATAAAATTTTTATACATGAATAAGTGGAAAAAATAAATTGAAAATAATGCAAATAATATATAATTCAATACGTTTATACATGAATAAGTGGAAAAATAAATTGATAATGCAAATATATAATGCAATACGTTTATACAAGAATAAGTG
>NW_019384446.1:83311-87530 GCF_000671375.1 Centruroides sculpturatus | reverse complement strand
GTATGTTCCGCATATCATTCAATTACTAAAATCTTACCAATACGATTGGAACGAAAAAGGAGAATTAGTGGTGAATAACGAACCAATAATAAACAGTCACATAGTAGATTTAATGTCCTATCTTATGCGAACGAGAAAATCGAGCATTGTACCCCCGGGTTTTGACTCCTTTTGGAATGGAATTATCAAAGCGAATATACCCAAAGAATGGATTGGAAATAAAGCATTGTCGACTCGATTAAAAATAGGAGAATCCCCCGTACTTCGTTTTCGATCGCCATAGATTCCATTGCCTCCGATTCGATCGATTAGTGTTAGGAAAAAAACTGGCGGAGCATCTGCTACAAAAATTCCTAAACAAGTTGCGTCGTCTAACAGAAAGCATATTTCATGGAAAGATTATTGAGATCTATTTATTACACCCATCTCATCCCACATCGTTTGGCGGCGTAACAAGTCTAGTAAAAGCAACAAAGTTGCCGAGAAAAACTGTCGAAAAATGGCTATCGACTCAAGATACATATACTCTACATAAACTAGTACGAATAAATTATACGCATCGTAAAACTAAAGCTCTATATCAAGGAGAATTATTTCAATCAGATCTGATGGATGTTCGTCAATTTTCAAAAGTCAATAATGGAATAAAATATTTATTATCAACTATCGATGCATTTTCTAAATATGCGTATGTAATTCCAGTTAAAGACAAAAAACCGGAAACGATAAAAAAAGCGTTTCAAAAAATATTTAGAAAAATAATTCCTAGGTTTCTCCATACCAATAAAGGAAAGGAATTCATGAATTCTGTTATTAAGGATTTATTTAAAAAACATCAAATAAATCATTATTATACTCATTCCGAAACAAAAGCATCGATAGTGGAACGATTTAATAAGACCTTAAAAAATAAAATTTATCGTCTTATTACTTATCGAAATTCAAATAAATATATTGATAAATTAAACTATTTGGTACGAGCATATAATAATAGCACGCATCGAAGTATAGGAATGTCTCTGGCCAAGGTTAAACTTAAACATCATTCGCAAATTTTTAATTGACTTTATGGTAAAACGAAAGCTAAAATAAAATATAAATTTAAAATTGACGATAGAGTTAGAGTTTCTAAAAAACGAAAAACTGTTACGAGAGGTTATTTACCCAGATGGAGTAAGGAAATTTTCATTATAAAAGAACAACATCCTACCAATCCACCTACTTATGTCCTGAAAGATTATAACAACCAGTCGATTAAATGATGATTTTATAACGAAGAATTGCAGAAAGTAAAAAATGGATAATTTTTATGTGACTCTAATAAGCACTGCGAGTATGGATTTTTTTTCAAAAAATACTCAATCCTCCTTCACATCAAAAATTAATCCACCGGTAAATTTAACAGGATCTTGGGAAGTGGCTTTATCCCAAATAATAATACCACATTCGTGGTTTAACCTTCTGTTAGTCGCATGGGTCTGACAGACCCGACGCGATTTTCAGTCAAAATTTTTTACTATTAAATATTTTTTGAAAAATTTGAAAAAATTAATATTCCTCAAACTTTTTAATTAGATTAACATGCTGTTAAAATTTTTTGCATAGCAACGCTCATTTTTTAGAAAAAAAATGCTTTACGAGTCGCATGGGTATGACAGACCCATGCGACTCACGGAGGGGGTAAAAAAACGTCAATTAATTTGTCGCCGTTGCCGATAGCGAGTGTCGCAATAACTTTATCGCGCTGAAGTTGTCGCGCGGTGTCTATTATACTTTATAATATCGTTATTTATTTATATATTTATTTTTTTTTTTTTTTTGTTATAATATTGTTTTCAAAATTAATGTCTAATTAACTTTTAATCATTTTAATTATTATTCTATTTTTATCATATAATTTTTATATATTACTTATGATGATTCTTCGTATATTAGACGATGCAAGTTGGCATTTTTTTACATTTACTAACCAATGGGAAACTTGTGAAAACAGTCTAGCTATAAATTGCCGGGAAATATCTCCCCCCTTTCGGCAATGATCTTGGAAATCAAATGTAAACAATCGCTGTAAATTCGCTTGTTTTATTCGCGTTTTGAGCTATAAATTGTTAATTAAATATTGTTTCACAATGTATATACGAGTAAGCATGTTCTCAAAACTGTCTAGCAATAAATATTCCCGGGAAACTCCAACTCTCTATAGTAAGTCTATGGAAGATGTTATTGCTGTTAATTGGCTTTAAAATTTTTGTTTCTACGCCTATTACACTGTAATTGGTAATTTATATTATGACTGATTTAAGTTCAACGAATGAGAGGTTTCTTCAGAACCATCTGGTCTGGATTTTCCCGCGAAGAACCAATCAACGTGATTAAAGTCAGAATGTAAGCAAACCTTACAAATAGCTATCTTCTTCATTTTAGAGCCGTAATTCTGGTAATTTTACTCCTGAATGTTCCTGACAAAACAAACATTTGTTTAAATAACGTCAATTAAAATGAAAAGTAGCGAAATTAGAGCTGAAAACGATGAAAATGGCGATTAACTAACTTTTATTTACATTCTGACATTGATTTAAGTGAAAGGCTAATTCTTATCGCAGTCAATTTCCCACAAGACAATTCTGAGAAGATGCTTACTCGATCAAACGAAATAAAAGCAGTATATGTTAGCTAATTAGCCCCTAAACATTATGAGAGCTAATTAGATATAAAGTGAAAAATTACAACTATGCGACAATCATATCGCATAGCTATCATTATTGTAAAATCAAATAATCTAAATTAATCTGATAAAAATACTTTAAATTGTTATCTGCAATTATTATCTATTTATTTTCCATCGCTAAACAACAAAACAAAACTAAAACAAGAACGTAAACTACATTTTAAGTAATTATAAATGAAATCGCTGCGTTTAATCGCGTTACGACTTTGTTGTCGCGCAATACGCAACGCGCGACAGAAAAAAACAAAAATAAATTATGACAATACAAATTGTGAAAATTACAAAATTTTTGATAATTGCATTTTTATAACATTCAGGTATTGACATGGATGTATTTTTTAAGTATTATTTTGTAAAAATTTTATATTATGAAGAAAACAAATTTCAGAATCGAGAGCATGTCGTAAATTGCCGAATTTTTGATGGTCCACCCATTATTTTTTCGATCGCTTCTTTTCATGCACAGAAAACATTTATAACTAAACTATAAGCAAATAATTTTGATGGATTCTATAATATTTTGAACGATGTCAATTTTTGAAAATAGGTGATCGAGTTAAGCCTAACACACGACTATATCAGATAAAAAATTAAAAATAAAATTTATGTCTAAAAATCATACGAAACTATCTATTAAATCATAAAGACAACATTCTTATGAGTAAAATGAAGTAAAATCTTTGTCAATTAGTCGATTTACAACTCAGAAAAGAAGTGTTGAAAATAGAGTCATAAAACAATTAACGTTTATTGACTTTCGCGGTAGGGGGTAACGCGGGGTCGGTTGACAAATTTTCTCGCAGTAGTGCAAAAGTTCTACTCACTTCGCTTGAAAGTGTCATATTTCTTCCCCACTTACAAACAAACCCGATGGCAATCGGTGAAACAGGAGATAAATTACAGCGAGTTGAAATTTGATATGTTTATTTTTTTGCGTTTTTCGTATCGAATTACATAAAAATAAATATTAATAAATTCATTTTGTCAATACGCAAGTAATTTATATCACTAGATAGAAAACAAAGCGCAGAATCCAACTAAGAAACTGTAGTTTCTTTACGTGATAGATAAAATTGAATTATTTCATATTAAAAACACTGGGTCTGTAAGACCCATGCGACTCAAGTAAGGGCCCCATTCCTAGCGACTTACAGAGGGTTAATATCACTAGTGAAAATAACAAATATGTCATTACTACTAAGGAAATGAAATTGATTAAAATAAAAGCCGAAGATTTATCTACTCTAATTCCGTTACAACCTATGCAAGGGAACAACTCGAGTCATATATTCGAAAATATTATGAATAATTTGAAAGTTTTGAAAAAGGATCATTTTATTAATTTTTCTTTTAACAAAGACGATAGCACTGTAAAAATTTACGTCGCTAATGATTGTGAATTGCGTTTACTTCCAGATAGTGGTGGCATATTTCTCTCTATGCTGAATTTAGATAATCAAAATCCGTTCATTATACAGGGAGAAGAAGAAC